>NW_008680884.1:41109-64879 GCF_000695815.1 Acanthisitta chloris | reverse complement strand
ACCTGATATCTAAGTCATATAATTCTCAGTCTCTCTTCTTTACTAGCAATTAGTTTAAGAAGTGTGAAAGGAATTGCAGAATATAAACAAAGTTTTCAATCTGGGCTTTCTCCACCCTTTTTGTGGAAGATGGTTTATGGGAGCTTTTGATCTTCACTATGAACATCAACTAATGTTTACTTCTTAAGCTGTGTTGTACCCTCCTCCATATGGTTCCAATTGTAGATCATGCTTTGTTTCCAGAAGTCTTCTACTCAATCCTTACTTTTACAAAGTTAAGTCATTTTATATTGTCTTCTTGATCTTTTACCAACAGTGTGATGTTAATCCCTCTGTAAGACTTGTAGTAGCACCGAGATTTTGAAACAGTAGGAGAGAAACCCAATCAAAACACTCCTTTAGTATATTGGATATCCATATTCCCTTTATTTAAGACACCTCATCTGAAAGGTGCTTTCCTTCAAGTTCAAAAATATGATCTCTACTGGTTCAGTCCTTTTATATTAATATCCTCATTTAATTTTCAGGTGAGCTAGACTGCACACTAACTCACAATCAGGAAATGATTTACTGATTTGAAGGGGATGAGGTAAAAAAAAAAAAAAAGAGAACTGAGCTTCAATTCCTTCCGTAGAACCAACTTGCATGACCCCCTTCAGCTGAAAGCCTTTGTTCTTATATTTTAGGGATATAATCCAATGACAGAAATTAGAATATATTTTATATCTTAAAACTAAGTTGCACAGTCTCCCACCTAGCTGAGTCATCTATGTGTTCAAAATTTTTTCCATAAAAAATCAAAATTTTTTTTTCTAGAAAGAAAGGGAACTGTGATTCTTTAATTTAAAACTGTTATAGTGAAGGCTGTTCATTAAGAAAGTGCATGAGTATTCTAAAAAGGCACGCACCAGAAATTAGGAACACAAAAGCACCAGATACAAGTGTCATCTACTTGGGAATGCTTAAATGAGACTTGTATTCCAAAATTATAAATAACCTTTTTGATTTGCAATGAGCCAAATCTAAAATCTTATCTTCCCCCAGAATTTAGATTCTCAGAGTGGAAATTTAATTTTTTCTGTGTAGCATCTCCTTATCAATTGAAGTATTGCACCTGAATTGCTATTACCTAAGTGTAAGAAAAAACAAAAGTATGACATTTCTTTTTCTTTCTTTGAACAGCCTCCCACAGTTTTCATAAGCAGAAGCTGCCTCCACAGGTATTGAAGCTTAGTTCCAGTAGAGCCTCACACAAGTTTTTCACTTTGACCAGTAAAGAAAGATATTATTTATCTTAAAAATGCTGCAGTGAATTCAATGCATTCACTGAAAAAAAAGACACATATTTGTTAAATACATTCTGAAAATGAGGGAGTGTCAAAATCCCAAAGGTGTAAGAGTATTCCTAAATTTAAGTGTGGACTTCCTTACTTGGAGAAAATAAAAATCTGAAAGCCTGATTAGCTGGCACTCATCTTTCTTCAGTGCAAATTAAGTGCAACTTAATTTTTTGTACAGATTTCTGAATGAGCTGACATTTAATTTTTTAGTTGAGACTTGACTAACATGATTTATTCCAGTTGTGATTCTTTCCTCTGCATCCTATTCTTTGTCTCTAACTTGAAAGAAGTGTCTTGCAATAGAAAACAAAATACATAGTCAAACCCAATGCACTGAATTGCCCTCTTTTCAGTTTTCTCAGGGTGTGCCAATCTTACTGAAAAGTGCTTGCTTCCAAAGTGCTACTTTGGATTTAAAGCAACTGCTAGTGGATTTTTGTAGGTGCAATAATAAGCAGATCAGTATTATATAAAAATATACATTAAGAGCATGACCACCTTTGTCAACTACTCCGAGCTTTCAGAAACTTTATGCAGAAAGATTTTTCAAGTAAGCTGAGAAAACTTCCAGTAACTGTGAGAAAAATTTAAATAAATGTTGTGTGTTCCTTGTTTTTCAACAACTGAGAAAAGAAAGGCACAAATGCATTTTCAGTGGCTCATATTAAGAAGGAGAATTCAGAATAAAGTACAAAATATGTCTTCCAAACCAAATCACTGATCATTTAATATGGAAACGGTTTTTAAAATATCACACTTAGAATGATCAAAAGCAGAATGTGAAGAAGATATTTATTGGAAACGTTTTCATTCCTAGACAGATTATCTCTAGTCATGAAATAGGGCTGGAAAGTGAAGTTCTTTGTTTCATGAAGAGTAGTCTGTTTCAAAGCAAAATTAGTGCTTTCTCTGTCCTACTATTGACCTCGACTTTGACCTGGCTGGACCACCCTTACTAGAATGGGAGGTAATAAAGTCCTCAGACTGGCTCAGCCCTAGGTCTCAGTTAAGCAGAGACTATCAATCATGCAAAATTAAGTGTAGTGGTTTTGTGATGTGGACATTTACTAGGAACTAAACTAAGATCACCAAAACTATTAATTTACATTTCCAAAGAATACTTAAATGAACATCAAAACATTAAAGTAACATTTTGAAAGTCTTTAACAATTGTTGGATGATACGGCAATCTAATTTAAGAAATTAGTGAAATTATATTGTATTGAAATGCAATGTTTTAAACCTAAATAAAGAACTGTCTTGAAAACATGTTTAAAAACAATATATTCTATATACAATAAGAAAATATTACATTTATTTTACAAATTCAGTAACAAATATTTATATTTTTAATCTTTTAATTAGCATACAAAGTTAAGAAGAAGCAAATTCTAAACCTCAGGCAAAATTAATTTCTTTTAAAGTCCCATTTCGAAAACATTTAGTGCTTAGATTTCAAATATAATGCAGCAAAATACAAAAGACTATTCACATGTCATCTAACATTATTCCATACTGCTTTGACTTTTAGCTGATCAAAAACTCTCAAAGAGCTGACAGGATCTCTAGTAGTCAAGAAGTGGATGAATATTTGTTATTATTAACATAGTTCTTGGGAGTCCCCAGTGATTCAGATCCTTTTGCTCTCAGTAGTACTTAAATTTTGAGAACTTGTCCATCTCAGAGAGTTTATGTTTTCACATAGAAAGTAAATCTTACAAAGTGAGAGGGCTGGGAGGAGGAAATAAGGAAAGTAAAATGTGAATGCAAGTAACACAAGGCAAAATTATGCAGTGCCCTAGCTATCAAATGGCATTGCCTCCCAAAACGCAGGTGATTATAAAACGTCATGCTGTAGCACAGCACAGTTTGTCTTGTGTCTAAAGGAGTTGTGTTGGCATGTCTGGACAGTGCATGCTCTCTTTACAGTGGCAGGTGAGTGCAGGACTGAGGGAAGCTTTTGCCTTTTTGAAGGGAAGCACTAGTTACAGGGAATATTTGCTTTTGCTGAAAAAGGACCTCTCACAGGTTTGCTCTGCTGGACAGAGAGAGAAGGGAAGAAACACCATTTGTTCCATCCTGTCTCAGGATTTAGCCACAGTCTGTTTTCCTATATCCATTAGTCAGGGAAACAGTTCATGAAGCTTATCTTCTCAGGCAGAAAGTCTATAAACAGATTTAAATAGACGCTTAGTTTCTGAAAGAATTTTTTGCACTCCCCAGAAAATAGCCTCACTATCCATTGTGGGGTCATGACCCCCAGGTTGGGAATCAGCAATGCCAAAGATATCCTGTGTCAGTCTCATGTGGCTCAGCACTGCTGAAGGCTTCTGTCTTATAATTCTCACACCTTCAGCAGAAAGATGGTTGAGTCCCCAAATGTTGATTGGCATGCCTCATTTCACTGCTAGGTTTCCTAAATTTTATTTCCAGAGAAGTTTTACACAACTGAAGTGCAATATTTGCTCCATGTAGAAATTCTTCTCCGGGTGCCATCCAGGAGACATCTTTTTCACCATGCATAATACAAACATTTTTATTAATGGTGAAAATCAGATCACTGTCTCTGTCCTAAAAACAACAGACATTATCCCATGTTGTCCTGTGTAATCTTACAAAAATTGCTTTTTCTCAAGCATTGATTCATCTTCAAGTTTAATAAAAAAATAAAACAATCTATCAATAGTTCTCCAATACCTAAAATTTCCCATTTAAATTTTCTGGTATTCAAGCCAAAAGAATAAAATTACAAAATAGTTTCTTTTCTATTTCAAAAGAAGTCTGTGAGGGAGGCTGCTATTGAATTTGACAAAGCAGTGTGTGATTTGGCAGCCAAAAGGTTGAAGCCATCAGGAGCTTTTCAAACTTATTTGCTGAGAAATCAAGATGATACCCCTTTGGCAGGCTGCTTTCCTGACAGAGTGAATACACAACTTGATTTCATGGCTTGGTCAGCTTTATTGCACTAGTGCCTTCATTCTATATTTTCCAATGCTCTGTTAACACTAGAAAAATAATTTCATAAATTCCTAGTTTTGTTAAAAATTATTCAACTCTATTATCTCCATTGGCTGTCAATATTCTAGTATAATTATCCTGCTGGTTTTCCTTATCATTTAGCATTTTGTTTAGTGCTGCTGTGACCAAACCGATATTGAGCCAGTTAAAACAACTGTAGTGGTAACAATGGTGAGCAATGAATTTTATTAATTTCATTTCCTTTTAATATTTTCTGCATGTAATTTCACACACTCTTAAAAGAGCAAGCCAAAACCCTAAACAAATGGATTGAACAGCCTTATGCTCCCAGCTCTGTAGTTCATAAACCTGGGAAGCTCTGATCCACAGGATCAATTGTGGACTTAGTTTGATTAGATATCTTTGTCCAGATGTGATCATATTGCAGGACTGTGGAATATTTGCTTCAATCATAGATGATAGTCAGAAGGAGGAAAGGAGATCAAAACCACTCTAATCTCCCCTCACCAAAACTGTATCCTAGCCACAGTATTGTCCTGATACAAGATTATTAAATACATTTACTAAAGACTGGACCTCTTGGTATCTCAGACAGCAATTGAAGTTCTAAAACTGTGTATTTTGAAGACGTACAACAAGATTAATGGCTTTTATCATGGGTGACCCTTAATTGTTCCCATATGACAACCTAAGGGAAGTTGAAAGGTCTGTTTGATTTTGGTCGCAAGAAGGGAGAGGAATCAGTGTTTGAATGTTGTCCCTACACCTTTTAACTCTGAATTGAAAAGTGACACACCATATAATCGTTATGTTGCCTTGGAAATTCTTTCTGCAGTTGGTATTAAATTATAAGGAAATAAAATTTTGTGCATAAAGTTAATAATGTACAATTTGGATTTGAATAGTTTATTCTAGACCTGAGACATATTCCTCCATTTTTTATATTCCCATTTGCAAATCCCAATCCTTCTGTTGTCTCAGAGAAAATCAAGGTACTAACATGATAAAAGATAGATAGATCTGATTGGTATGGATATGCCTTTACAGGAACATATATTTCATTCACATGACCTCACTGCAATCAACAGTAAAGACTCTTTGTGGCCCTTCCCCTTTCCCATTTAATTCAATAACAAAAAGTGCTATAAAATTCTAGTTTATTCTGCCCTGCATTCCCTCCTCACACTGCATTGGTGCAGTGCATATGCATGCATACAATAGAACTGAAAGGCAATGTAAACAAAGGGCAACATTTTTTTTTATTATTTTATAAGGATTTTTCAGTGTTTTATGGGTCCAACATCATAAAAGCCTTGACTTTCAGATAGGAAGATAGACTGTTCACTAGAATAGTTTGATTGATAGACATGCAAGTCATCAGGTATAATTGGCAATCTTGGAGTGACTCCAGGATATTAAACTTTAAAAAAATTCAGGCAACCTATTTTCAAGCATTTTGTGCTTCACCACTGCTCTGTATATGGGAGTGAAAAGTGTCACCTATTGCACATGCCGTTTACATTCAGTGTGCTCATCAGGTCTTTCTTCTCAAGGAACAATGGGAAAAATACCACAATAGGAAACCCTCTAAAGTAAAACTACGCTCAATAACATCAAGCTGAGATACAGCACTTTCACTGCTTTTATTTTCCTCCATGCTTAGTAATGTAATAACACTAGGCATTACAGAACTCACACATTATGGAACATGATTGAAAAGCTCTGAGTATATGAGAATTAATCTTCTTTTATCATGACAGACTAGCATATTAAAAATGGTCCCACTTGTATAACTACTGAAAATTGCTTTTGGAATTCAGTCAAGTAAAAGAGGTTCAAAAACTCTTTTCAAAAACTGCATGAGAACAGAAAATCTGAAATGTATGCAAAGTACCACAACTAAGACATTTCAAATGTTTTTTGAGTAGATGATAGATTATGTGGCAAAGATGTGGTGAAGCAATTGTGGTACTGCACTGCATCTAAATGTGTGGTTACCAACTTTTCTAGTAAAATAAATATATGTGGCAAATGACACATACCAATTTAATGACACTTTGAGTTCATGTGAAGTTTGGCAGTGTAATAAAAGTCTTATCTCTTGCCTCCACTGTTATTGCACAGATTTAAACTGCTGTCTCAGGGGCAGTTTTACTATCTTTTTCAATCTCTGCCATAAAAGTGAGACTTGATTTGCTCAGCATGAGAACAGATCAATAAAAGCTGAGTTATACAGCAGATTAGATCACTAACTCAGAGATCAAAGATGTTAAATACAAGTTGTATAGGAACAATTAGATCAAAAGTTCAATTCAAAAGTACTGTACTTGTTTGTAAATCTCAAAAGAAATATCATCCTGATATGAAAAATCATTGAAAAATTGTCAGTTTTATTTGTTTTATGTAGAAAAAAAAAAGAAAGAACATTGTTTCTGAAAAGCCAAAATTTCTAATGATAGAATAAGATTACTTTAGGATTTGATTGTTCTAGGTAATTTTTCTCATTACTGTATCAGAAATCTATTAGCATATCATCTTCTAGAAAGGTATTCATGTTAAAAGGTAACCAGGCTCAACAGAGAAGGAGGATCAATGATTTCTGAAATATTTTGAGGCACAGACAAAATCCTGAGCAATGATCTCTAGACTTTCATGTGCTTTAAATACACCTTTTTTTAAAGATGAATCCATTTTTAAAAATGAGGTCCTATTCAACAAGGATATATTCATTTACTTGCATGCATAGGGCTCACAAAAAGCTGATTAATAGATTAAGTTACTGTTACGAACTAGAAAACATATTCATCCATACCTAGTGCACAGGCATATGCAATGGGTGGTACATTACCCATGACATAAATTCATGTCAATGAATGTTTTGTGTTGAATAACTCTATTTATCTGAATCACAGAGGTATAAATATTGTGAAATGACTCATATTTCAATGGTCATTTTAGCTTAAAGATCTGTCAGAATACTATAGCATAGAAGTCGATTCTACATAATTTCAACTAATGATAATACTATGTTCATTTAGAACAAAACAACTGTTTTTATGTCCAGTACAGTGTAATGCCATTCCTAAGTGAAAAATAATTTAAAAACAAACAAAACAAACAAACAAACAAAATAGAAAAGAGAGACTCCTCCAGCTTTCTTCTTTGCCTGGAATTCTTTGTTGACTTTTGAAAAAGTAAGCGGCTGTCTTAGATAATTCTCTAAAACTAAACATTCAGTGTGTGTGGTTCAAATGCAGATTCTGACTACTACTGTTACCAAGTGCAGGCAAACAATAACTTTTAAAAAATAAACTGACGTATCAACTAAAAATACAATGGTCATGGCAGGGTCCTGGGTCATATCCTCAGTTTTTGTTGAAACACAATTTTATGTAGATTTTTGAGAAGCAAAACTAGAGCATCATGATTCTTGAGCCTTTAAAATTCTATGTCCTGGTGTAAGAAAAAATACATTAATAGAAACAATAATTTATAGCAGTAACTCTAAGACAATGAATTTATATATAGTTTGTTTTCTATAACTATTGCTAATCAGATAGCTGATTGGCTTATACAAGGATATTTCCATTGCTCATTTTAAAAATCTGCAAAATTGCATTTTCTTAGGTGGAACAAGTTTCATGATTAGTATTAGTTATTCAATATCTCACTAAATATAATACGTGCTAGTCAGTTTATTGTATAAACCATGGAAAAGACAATCCTTGGATTGCTTTTTTGACTTCTGTGAAATATTTTTTCTATTTCCATATGTTTTTTTAGGTTTTTCCTACTGTTCTTCACTTTCAGAAGTGTGCGGGAATGAATACACTTAATGGATCAATTCCTAGAAAGGATCTTCTGATGTAAAGGAAAAAACTTTAGATCACAGTCTTTCTGGTATATATGCCATATGATGTATGCCAGGGCACAACTGATATCAAAGTAATTTCTGAATGTCCTACATTTCTCTGTTTTTTAGGAACTGCATTTATTTAATTCCTGTGTGTTCTCAGTCTAGCATTAAACACTCTCCACCATGAATCCCCCTCCCCCCAAGACGATTAGTGGCCAATGTACTCCTTGAATTCACTTGCACAGTATATGCCGTTTCTACTGCAGCCCTCACAGGAAGGTCAGTAAGAAAGTATTGAGTGCCTTACATAGGAAGACTGCAATCTCTCTCTCTTATGAGTGCTAATCAGCCTAGTATTTTTCAGCAAACAGAGAAATCAACAGGATGGTGACAATCTTTCAGATACTGATCAGCTTTCACTGTTTTAGCATTTGCAGCTAAAACCTATATTGATAACAATAACTTACTTTCTAGGTGCTGTCATCTCCCTGGCTTTGTTTGCATTCTGCTTTGACCTGGATATGACAGACAGACATCAAGCTGATAAGTTCACTTGATTTATCCTTGCAGATAAACAAATATTTAATGTCCATTCTGTAGTTCTTAGATATGTCAGATTTTTTTTCAATACCGTAAATCACATCTTGTTGGTGGTTGGATGCCCTAAAAGGGTGGGATATTGCCTCTTTAAAATTTTTTTCTATAGCCCAGAATGTGGTAAGACTGAGGTTGTGGTAGGTTTTGGGGAAATATCTTGTGCATGGTGAAAGCAATTCTTCATTAAAAGAGTATATTCACCACTAAGCATAAAGAACATAGCAGTATCTGAGTTAATTTTCTGCCATCTGCATCTATCCCAAAGTTTGTTGAATGCCCTACAGGAAATTGTTTTTGAAAGTGGATGTTGCCATTACTGTGTATAATTTTTGACCTCTGAAGAACTTAAATATCTTCTATATGAGGCTACAAATTTAAATACTGTAGAGTAGGACATTATAAATTCTTGAGAGGTAGCTTGCTGAGACTGTGCAAAAGCCAATGCTTCGTAACCAGAATAATGGGCTAAGTATAGCCAGTGAAGCACATTTGCTTCCTCAGCCAGTCACGGAGGGTAAACTTCTGTATCCTTTTATCACCAGCAAGATTTTTGAGGACTTCTGAAGACACGGATTTTGCAGCACTCTGTTAATCTAGAGCTGCCAATTCTACCACAGACCTCCTTTCTCCAGCCAAGAAGTATGCAGCACCAGTTCTCAATTTCATCAGTCTGCTGACCAGGGGATATCCCAGATGAGCAAATAAACATACCTAGCAGGACTCACAAAACAGTTTTGGCTTCTGGAAGACTGGTTAGTCATCCCTGATTTCAACAACTGGCTCCTGTAGAAGAGTGAAAAAGGGTATGTCTTTCAGTGAAAGGAATAGGTGTCTGATCTGTCAATTGAACATCTGTGACAATGATTATAATTCTTCTGAGGATCAACCAAATTGTACTTCCCTAATGATCAATTATGATAATTACTTTGACTTTATTTTTAATTGAAATGCTTTGATAATTAATTGTATAACGCATTCCACATATTTGAACTGAATTGCTGAAAACACATCTAGAATTGATGAAAGAAACTCAAAGTGGTGTTGCTTGTATGAAAAAATAAGGATCGAAATAACTGTTTACAAAACACAAATTAAGTCACAAGTGTACACTAATAAGGTCATTGAATATTGAGTTAAATCTCATAAAAGAAAAGTTCATACTGAAAATTATATTTGCTAAATGTACATAATTTAGTTATGTAATTAGAACTTGCAGAAAATGATTGAACTAATTGAAGTAGAACTCCATAAGCAATCTACCCCATTAAATTTTTTGCAGTTCACCATTTGCATAAAAGTTATTTTGTATTCAGTTTATACAATAATAAAGGAGGCAAAATCAAGGTTAATTAGCATTCTAATAATGAGTATCTCAATTAAAATTACCTTGTCTACAGAAAAGTCTTCTGCTGTAAATAATTACAATATGTTCTTTATTTATTCTGCAGTTTGAAGAACAGAATGAAAGCAAATATTATAGATTACTTCACTGTGAGTCCCATCATCTGTATCGAGGGAAGTATACAATCCACATTTGTTATTAACCTTTTATCACCTCAATAATTGTTTTTAGGGAGGAAGTCTGTTCTTATGTAGCTATTTATAAAGACAGCTGTGTGATTTTCTACCGATGTGCAGATGTTACAGATGTGCTGAATAACTTTCCAAACCTGCTAAAGCCAATGGGTTCACTGTCCTGATTCTGTGGCTTGCCATGACAGTTGTGAAAGATGTGTTGGATCAGATGCAGAACATGCATTTTGATATCTACACTTCTTCTGGGAAAAGCAGTGCTTGATTTCCAGTGTCTTGTGGTTGTCAGTGGATTACAGACAGCAATGCAGGCATAAGCCAGATGATCTTTACCCATCAGATAGAGAAGAACCTACTTCAGCAATTTAACAAGTATATTTCTGTTCTTTCATGTGGTTAACAACAAATGATACAAAATCATAATTCAGATAAAAAAATTGACTGAGATTTCCATTCATGTCATATCTGTTAGGTCAGTGAGAATTCCATTTCTGTGCTTTTTCTCCTTTACTTTTATATCTTACAATTCTGCTTCCTCAAGTCTTTCTCTCAATTCAGCTGTGGGGATGGGGGAGGGAACCCTCATAAATTTCCTTTTTTTCGCTCAAGAACTTCTCTCTGTAAAGAGTGCAGTAAACTGCTAAATACACAAATGCTAATGAAAAATGTAATCCCTTACCAATTCTCTGCCTTTCCAGTTTGCTGCCAATTCCCCTTACAGTTTGTTTAATTTTTGCTACATTTTCTTGCAATATCTATATATAAACATACACTACCATTAAGAAATTGCTGCCAAAAAATCTAAACATTCGTGATCAACCATGTTTCGATATATACATGGACTAAATGTTCAGTTTAATGGGGATCTTCACTTATATCAGTTGTTCAGACACATTTCTCTCTACATCAGATGAAAAAGGATATGAGAATGAAGACTTAAGGATTTCAATTTTTCCTTTCATTCATCATTCTTCTATCAAAGAACAGTTTTCCAACATTTTCTTAAAGCAAATTTCCTTTCTTTAAGGAGAAAGTGTGAATGGACCAGTGATTTAATTCATGGTATGTAAATATGTGTCATGGAAACATAATGGAAGATTAGTTTTATGTGTGAAAACAAAATATAGTCAGGTTTCTTTAAAAACTAATATTGTGAGTTACCACTTTGAGTCATCTATGAGCCAGATAATGTGGACTTGTTCCTTGAGGATGCTGCTAGGTAAACCTAGTATGAATGAAATAAAAGGAAGGATGTGCTCAAGAATATTTGAACTCTCTTCATTGTTTATAAAAGCTTGCTTCAAGGTAAGAAGCAACAGAACTATTCAGTGGAACTTCTCTCTTTGTAGAAAAAAAAATAGTTCTCAAAGACGCTTTTCATTGTTTTTAGGTTTTTTTCACAAGGAGATATTGGTTGTATTTAAAAAAAAAAAAACTAAACAACAAAACAAGAGCAACAAAACACAAAAAAGCCACCCCACATTCCACTGAAAAGAAGAAATAACCAGGCAGTCACCAATCCCTTTAATGTTAGTGCACTGTAACTACTTTTGTAGCAAAGCCAGTAGAAACAGCAGAAATGCAGATATTTTCCCCAAGAAATTCAAACCTGATCTTTCCAAATCTTGAAAACCTTCTGAGTGGCATTCCTACCTTTAAGCTCAGGGTTACTCACAGATTTGCTGATGGTGTACTTTCACTCCTTCTCCAGGTCACTAAAGGTTTTAAAAATGGCTAGGTGCTAAAATAGCCCTGAGGCACTACACAGAGCCTCCAGGAAGAGCAGAAACTGCTAACCCATGCCCTGGAACCTGATGAGTCAGTTATTTACAAGTCAAGCAGTCCACCTGTCTAAATGCAAGTTTTTTTCAGAAGTCACATGAAACAAGGTGCCTTCTGAAGCAACCAAAAAGAGATATATGTAACTCAGGCAGGCTAATATAAGGAACTTGGACTGAAAAGCAAACAATTCTTAACTCCCATTTCCATTGAGAAGCAGGTTCTTGCCTTCTTTATTCTCAAAGTTCAGCAACTTTGAGCTATATTCTGCACTGTAAAGGAATATTTATACATGTGCATATACTATATATAATACATAATGCAATACACTTGTCAATATAAATACAAAGATATATATAATTGTCTACCTTATATTTCAGTTCCAAATCTTGACTTTTGCTTGAATCAGAGATTCCCTTCCCCACACACCTTCTTCTATGATCCCAACCTCTGTCCTGGAAATCTTTCCCTGTCCTCTCCTCTAGGTGCATGCAGGGAGGTGTTATTTTATTTTGAAGTTAAATAGCTACTTCAGAATTTTTTCATAGCACCTTGATGCAAATAATGGCAGAATTCCTAGTATAAGTACCGTGATGAATTCCAGACACCACGTGCCTAAGTTTGTAGCTGTGTTTGGAAAATGAATGTTATATCAATGAAAGCAAGTTGAATGTTCTGTTTGTTAATTGAGGTTAAATTCTGAATTTAGAAAGATTGCTGTTAGGCCTACCTTGGCAGTTTGATTAGTATTTACATGCTAGTATGAGTCAGAAAAACAGAAAATGAATGTTTATGATGACTTTGTATTGGTAACGGAAAAGATCTTAATTAATGAAAACTCCACAGCGAGGTACAGTTTCATTAGGCTACAAGACTGACTCCAGCACTGGACTAATGCAAATGGACCTGGACAGCCGCCTACTTTCCTGAGCATGAAATCTTGTGGAGAGCTTGTAATTGTTTTTCTCTCTCACTCTTCATGCACACAAAGTTCTTTCAGAGCTCTAGATCACTCTCTAGTTAGGCTGCTGGCAAAAGAAAATCTCTTGCTTAATGAAATTCCTATTGCTTAACAAATACTTGAAGAGTAGTTTCTACTGGTAAGCCATTCTGGAGAGAATACCCAGCAGTAGTAGTGTTTCAGCTCTCCACTATCTGTTCCTGTAAGGGGAAAAAACTCTTGAAGCTGTGTTCCCAGGTTTCACTAAACAGTTCTCAAAGGTAAGGTTAAATCTTAAACTATACCTGGTATAATAATTATTAACGCAGCTGGAAGAGAACAGGATTAATTTCTAGTTCTGTGATTTCTCTTCTTGATTATTATGTGCTTAAACAGAAATCTGTTTTCTAGCCCAGTACGCAGACCTCCTCAGAACAGCATATGCAACATGAGTCTCAGCTTGCTCTCATCTTACACATCCTGACACTTAGGGGTACATCTCAGGGATGCAGAGTGCAGCATCCCAGCCTTATGCATCTCTCCAATCTTATGCCCCAGCTTGTACAACACAGCTCTATTCATACTGGGCTGAGAAGATATCTTCAGTATATGGGACTTGGGGCTCAGAGTCGGAGGTGGACCAGATGCTGTGTAGACATACAGTGCTCAAGGGCACTTCCTCATGCAGTCTCCAGTCTGAGCTGCAGTCGCCAAAGCAAGCAGTATATTAGCAGGGTGGAAAGAAGGTGGCCAACCTTTTTGCTGTTTGATCTGCAGCCATTGTCTCAAGCACTGGATAAAAACGAATTAAAGGGTTGTGATACTTCATTTCTTAAACAACCATGTAAAGTTTGATTTTGCAGTCATTATTATTCGTGAGTCAGAACTTGACAGTACTGCTGGTGATCTGTGCAAGAGGAAGAACCTTTTACTACATGGTCCCCTTTAGAGAAATCAAAGCAGGGTTTATGATAGTAAATTGGGTTTGGCAGCACTAAGGGTGAAGCACAAACAGAAATCTCTCACTTTTTTCAAAAATATTTCTCTATGAGTTGTGTTGAGCTTTTGAGTAATGTCAGTGTCTGTCTTCTGTGGCAGTTGTGGAGAAGTGTGTTTTTTTCTTTTTACACAGAAATAAATCATTAGCATCCTTTATTTATTAAAGTAAGTATAATGAAGAGATTAAATTTGGTTTTGAAAGTTGCATATCTCTAAGTGACTTTTTAATGCTAATTTCAAATGTTAAAACTAACCTATAAATTATAAAGACAGTAAATTGGGTATTTTCTTGCTTAATGACTATTGATAAACCTCTGTGATAAGACTTTAAAATATGAAGTTCAAGGACTGAGACATTTCCTTTGGCTGGACAAAAAGATCTTAAGAAGTCTTAAGGAAATGTTTCATTGGGTCACCATTGGTCACCAAGCACAAAACTGGTTCTTGTGAAAAGAAATCTATGTTTAAAGCAAAACCTGAGTTTGTGTAGTCAGATTTGTACAAATGCACACACATCAATATGGAATATCATAAAAACAGTAGTGTGCTGGTTTGGGCAGGGTTAATTTTCTTCGCAGTAACTAGTATATGGCCATCATTTGAACTAGTGATGAACACAGGGCTGATAAAAAAACCTTGGTGCTACAAAGTTAAAGTCAATTGGGCTTTTTCAGTTAGGTTGAGGGGAAACAGATTCTAGTCCTCAGCAGAGCATAATCTGTGTAAATAGAAAATATTTGGCATTTTCAATCATTTTTAACATTGATTCCTTTTGAATGGAGTGGGGTTCTGGTTCTAACAGGGGTTTTTTTGAGGTCTGTGTGCAACCATGATCTTTCAGAATTTTACAATGCTGGTGTCTATCCATATTAAGGCACTGTAAAATTTATTAAGGCATACTTTGGAAAATAAATTCCAACAGTTTGTTGTAGAGAAATTTAAAAATTAATGAACAGATGTTACAGAAGTTGCCACTTCTGTAAACAATGCCTACACCTAACTGTGTCTTCTGTTTAAGAATGGACGGATTCTTTTCATAGTATTCTCCAGTACAATGGGGATGGTTAGTAGCATACAACAAGAATAAATTTCTAGCAGCAGCTTTAGTAGAACTGATGGCATTTACTCAATTAGACCTTAAGACCATATATCTGCTAGTAAGATAAATAGTGTCTAAGGGCATCCCAGAAGCTGAAATGAAAACTTCTGTTTCCAAACTCTTAGATAGGTTCCCAGTTCACTGTTGGCCTTGTCCAGCTGGCACTTTACCAAGCAAGATGCAGGTCTGCTACTCCAGGAGTATCTAAATATCTAAATTTTGCCTCATGTGTGGCTATCTTAATTTTGTGAACATAAGAGCTAAGTAACATGAATATGGCCTCTTCTGTTTCTACATTGTTCCTGAATAAATGCAGCCTATGTACTGCTACAGTTTACAAGTGAATAGCCCTTAGGACAATAAAAAATGAACATACTTTATTAGAAAGCAAGTATCAAACTTTGCCATTCTTCTCCCTACTAAATGTGTGCCTACTGAGAGACATTGTCTGCTATCAGTCACACACTGTGGTACTCCAGTAGAGCATGGACTCTGTTGAATAGTACATATAAATAAAAATATTAATAAAAAAGAAATTTACGAAGTCTAGTAGTTTACGCATTTAAGAATGAAGCCAAGAAAGTTGGTTCCAGACAAGTTTCCAGCTTTGTTTATCATTTTAAATGAGACAGCTTAAAAGATATGAGCAACTTAGAAGCGCAATGGCATTAGTGTTACTAGATATTTGCTGTGATTATGAGGTTACGCTATGACTATATCTCATTGATGTGAGAGAACTATGCAGCTTTTCCAGTACAATAACACCTGCACTGCTGACTTCCAGCTTGCCTGGTTCTCGTCTCCTGAGTTATGACTTGATGCTACCTGAATTTATATGTAAATACACATTTTAAAATTGGAAATAAGAACATGTACATATATCCAAATATTCTATTTACTCTGGCTTCACTTTTTGATTCATTTCACTAACCAAAATTCTGGTTTCTGTGAGTTTTCCCCACAAGGAAATAAAATTGTGCCAATTGCTCTTTATTTTGATGTTTTTTGTAGATATTCACTGCACACTGAAGAAACAAAGTACAAAATTGATCAGCACTCACTTTTCAAGCAGTACAGTCTCAAAAAATTGCTTTTAATAAGCCTTCTTTAAAGGCATGTCCTACCTAGGGGTGTGTCTAATATTTTTCACTGCCTTCATTATTTTCTTTATAATGCAGTTTGGACATACAAGCACCACTGAACCATGACAATAGGAAATGGTGAACTTCCACAGACTTTCATTTTGATCAACAGCATGTGTCTTTGTTTCCTAAAAGGGTCTAATTCATTAATAGACCAGATGAGAAGCTCTGCTGGTATACCCCTTTCTTTCCAGAGATGCTTTGTGTAATCTGTAGCAATATCATCTTGAGAGGGGGGAAAAAAATGTAAGCAGGAAACAAAGGAAACTTGATGTCACATGGTCTCTGTGGCTCTAGGTTAAGCTCACGTATGTTTTCTGCTGTCTGATGAGGATGTCATTTCTGCAGCAGGAGTGTGCCTCTGAAAAACATTGTAAAACTCTAATACCTTGACCTATCAGTATCTAATATAATTTTAGGAACTCATCCAACATCCCAAATAAAAACATCTTTATTGGTGAAGAAACAATACTTGAATGAATAAGATTAAAAATAAATTATCAAGTGATAAATATTCAAATATTCTCCTTGAAGCATTGTCTTTGTACAGGCTACCTGCCAGCATAACCAATACTGATAAAATTCACCTGTATTTAAAAAATGCAAAATGTTCCAGAAATTACAATTACCTATAAGAAGCAGACCTGCCTCAGATCACTAGGAGAGGTGAGGGGGGAGGGATGGTAGAGAAACATCAAGCTTGTTAAGGTTTTTCTGAAAGAAATACTGAAAATCCTTTTGCTTTTGTCCTTGTCCCCTCTGTGGAATTGTGCACTGTTCACATACACCACTGAGGAAAAATATGTTAACATAAAGAGGGCTGGTGAATCACAAAGGGGAATTCTTTATGTAGCTTGTTTCCATATGAAAGTAGCAACATTTGTGCATAAATGGCTTGCATCATTTTTTTTATGAATTGGGCCCTAAGAGCTCATGATTGTCCTTTCTATTCAGTTTTCAGTCATTGGGTAGCATTGAAACAACAGGAGGAAAAAAAGGAAACATTTTGTACCTGTGGTACTCACTTGGACAACACAGTCTTAGTAAAATAGCTACACTCTTTTTCCTTTTTGTCACAAATTATACAGGGAGAAAATGATGTGTGAATCAATGAAAAGGAAAATAATATATTTCTGAAACATTAATAGTCAGTGCCATACTCTAGATAAGGGGGAAAAATTGTTAGACTGATTTTTCTATCCGATTTAAATTCACTTTCCAATCTTCACTAACCTGGCTAGTGCCTTGACAGAATCAAATTGTGTATGGAAAAAGAGACGATGATTCTCTCATCTCCAAGTTAATAGTGCTTTTCTCTTCCTTCCTTCCTTCCTTCCTTCCTTCCTTCCTTCCTTCTTCATTGAATCATAGAACATCCTGAGTTGCAAGGCACCCACAAAGATTCAAATATCATTGAACAACAACTCCTGGTCCTGCACAGAACAGCCCCAATAATCACACCATATGCCTGAGAATGATGTCCAGATTCTTCTTGATCTATGGCAGCCTTGGTACCATGACAGATTCCTTGGGGATCTTGTTCCACTGACCAACCACCCTCTGGGTGAAGAACTTTTTTCTAATATCCTACCTTACCATCACGAAAGAACACTGGTCTGTCTAAACAGAGAGCTTCCACAGGAATTCACAGAAGAAGAAAAGGATTTATGACCTTTGAAAGGAGGGCAACTCAGGAATAGTACTAGAATGTTGTTAGGGCATGTAGAAAGAACATTACAAAGGCGAAAGCTCAACTAGAACTCAATTTAGCCACTGCTGTGAAAAATATTATAAAGTGGACAGTGATTTTTCCTCTGTACTTGTCACTGGTGTGGCCACACCTCAGTTCTGGACCCCAAGAAATACATTGATGTGTGTATCCAGAGAAGGGCAATGGGGCTGTTAAAGGGTCTAGAAGGTAAGTCCTGTGAGGAGCAGCTGAGAGAGCTGGGGATGTTTAACCTGGCAAAAAGGAGGCTCAGGGGACAAACTTAATCACTTTCTACAAGTACCTGACTGGAGGCTATAGCAGGGTGGGGTTCAGCCTCTTTTTTCAGGCAATTATTGACAGGACAAGAGGACATAGCATCAAGCTGCACTAGGTGAGGTTCAGGTTGAACATCAGAAGGAATTACTTCATGGAAAGGGTTAAGCATTGGAACAGACTGCCCAGGGAGACACTGGAGTCAACATCCCTGGAGGTGTGCAACAAATGAATGGACATGGCACTTTGTGCTGTGGTTTAGTTGACAGTCTGGTGATGAGTCAAAGGCTGGACTCAATGACCTTGGAGGTCCAACCTGTATGATTTTGAGGCTCTGTGACTCTGTAAATCTCCCCTGAGACAGCTTCATGTCATTCCCTCAGGTCCTATCACTGGTCACCAGAGAAAAGAGATCTGTGCCTGCCCCTCTGCTTCCCCTTGCGAGAAAGGTGTAGACTGAAATTTGGACTCCCTCAGTCTCCTCTTGCCAGCGCACACTGCTGAGTCATATTCAACTTGCCATCCACCAGGACTCTCAGCTTCCTTTCCGTGACACTGCTCTCTAGCATCTCATTCCCCAGTCTGTACATAGAACTCATGATTTCACTCCTTTTGAACTCTCCCAAGACCCTGAATCTAATACACATATGCCTGGATGAACTAGAAAGCTTTCAATTAATATGACCCAAATAAGCAGCAATAGTCATTCATATACTTACTAACCAGTATCTGAGTGTAAATAAGACTACTAAATTTGGGGGGTGTGATTGGTAATTTATATGAATTAGGGAAGAGTCATGGTCTTCAAAAACCTCATGGACATGAGGTTTTTGATTATCCTTCTATCTGTACATTTCATCACTTTTAATTTTTGTTTCCTTTACCTTTTCAATTTTTTAAAATTATCCTTTCTGCTTTGCTAGAAAGGAAATGATGGAAATATAAATAAATCACCTTAGTATGTATAAACTATGACTGGTTGGTACTGCTGCAACCCTGTGGAAGCACAGCAGTTATTGATCAAGTTATCTTTCACATATTAAACATGAATATATGCAGGGAGAGACAGGTAGATCCACTTGGTTGTGGATAAATCTGTCTCAAATGGAGATAGTGGTTCCTATTGAGTTGTTAATATTACAATAAGTGGAGTTTCTTTGAGCCATGCATCCAAGTACTGGTAACATAAATCTGATCTTAAATCAATTCATGTGATGAGATCAGAGATAGCATCACTCACCTGTGTGTTTGTGTAACAGCCAACTCAGCTTAAGATTTGTGCATTCAGTAGATAAACTGCTGTAGCCTCCCACAGGAAGGAGAACTTTCATAAGAGTATGCTTACAAAAATAAGCGCCTGCAAAATTATGGTGACATCTACCACTAGCAGGTGTAAATGCCAAAGTAACCATAAATTTTAAGCAGTTTCCTTCTAATTAACATTTTATTCTAGACTGATATTAACTCAGGGTTTAAAGATTACCTGTGCAATGATCCTTGCCTACAAATTTTTAAATTAATATCATCAGGAACTTATGAATTGTTTTTAGCTACAGAGCCACAAGTTAGAAATTGTCATATGTGTCCCTCAGCCCATTGTCTGTCTGTCTAGCAGTAAGGAGACTGAACTTGACTGGCAAGTAATGTAGCCATCTTTGCAATTGGAATGAACAAAAATCCTGGCCCTTATCTCTGTATCTTCATGAGTTCATTAGCACAAGAAGAATATTTTGAGCCTTTCTTTTTACTTTTGCTTTCCTTTCTTTCCCAGTCCAGACTACTTACTAGCAGTCCATTAACAGATTCTTTAGCAGGTTGTGGAGACAATTGTGTGTAAATTGAAACAATCAACTTGATCCCTTGTGCTTCCAGGGAGGTATGATAGTAGGGTTTAGAGTGGGCAAGTGTTTCCTTGGTTATTTGGGGAAGCTGTGTAGCACTGTACCCTCTACTCTTCCACGTGGCATTACCAGTAACCCCTGTTTGGATTTCGGCTGAGTAGACTAGCATTATTTAGTCCAATTTCACTAACAAATCTGATCATTAGAGTGTTCTGAAACTCAGTGCCATGGGCTCCTGCTCTGAAATGGCTACGTGGTGGAAAGGGAGGAGAACCTGGCAGCAAGCAAATGACAGACTCAATTGTAGATCAATGTGGTGATTGTATCAATTTCAGATTCTCTACTAACAATAGGTGTCTGATTGGACACCACTGACTTTATTGGGAAGTAGATGGGATATAATATACCTTCCAGTGCATTAGTTGTTTCTGCTGATTGGATGAAGGATAAATTCACATAGAGGGCAGTTTGGGTCCCATCATTCTCACAATTACGTTGAACACCAGCTAAAAGTATCCTGTTGCTGCTGCACTTTACAGCAGCAAATTAGAAGGATTTTCCTAATGCATTTCCTCACCATAGTCTGTGCAGCATCATTCTTCTATAAACTGAGATCTGGGTCAAAATGTCTCACTGTTCTTAATTTCAATAATTCCATTTAAAGGGTAATCACTTTCTCTAGAAAAGGAAAAGGACAATAGAAAGAATAAACAGAACAGTGGGACTCATGGAAATGGCAGAAATAAATTGAATGTTAAGAGGCCTTTATTACAGTAAATCTTATTTTATTCCAAAAGACAGCAATGTAAAGTATGTGGTGAAAATAGCCATTAAACAAATCAACACCCTCTTAATCCCATAACCCTACCCCCACATGAATTTTAACAGTACTAGATTATCTGTACCACCTCCCTTTGTTTGAACCACCAACTTAAATCTATGCAGAAACTAATGTGTGGATTTTCCATTCCCATTTTGAAGATTCAACTCCGCAAAATATTGAAGTCTCTTCTAATGATCCAGTAAAGGGAAGGAGGCAAGGTGGAGGAGGGGGGAAATCCCAGAGTTTGCTGAAGAACATGTTATTTGTCTTCCACAGACCTAAAGCTTTGCAAGTCAGCTCTGCTGGCTCAGGGCCAGACTGCATAGTACCTTTTAGAGTCACACCCTAAGACCCCGGTTCATCACGATACTTAAGCATTTGCCTCATGTTCAGTATGTAAGGAATACAAGTTAAATTGGAGTTTAATTATGTGATTAACTCCATTTATTTAACATTTTAAGCAGAGCATATAAACACACCATGTAAATAAAGGGCGGAAGAGTTACTTTCAAGAGTAATTCAATAGCTGTTAAATATTTTCTATACGGTTCATGAATTGTGTGGCCTCATGTATTTACCTTTTAATTGTTCAAGACTATTGGGATTCTAAAAACAAACAGCTGAGAACTAATCTGATCTAAGGAGCTTTCCAAGGAACTTTTTTATCATTTATCAAGCCCCCTTTGCTCTGTTAGACTTCACCGAATGACAAGGCTATTTTCAAGCCGTAAACCCCCATGCCCCATGCAGTTATGGCATGCAACCAAAGAAGTCTGGAGGAGAAAATGAAGTCGTAATTAACAACAGCTGCTCACGCCTAGCATTTTCCAAATAAAATCTAAAGTTTGGTTTTGTTGTTGGTTTGGGGAGTTTTATTATTTATTTTTATTATTTTATTTTTTTTTTCAAAATCCAGTATCAACTCAGATCCTAATGATTTATCTTTAGGGTAAAAAGACAAAGCCTCACACCAGTCTCTGGGGATCTCTTTGTTGTCCAACCAGTTCAGGAACCTCTCATCACAGGTCATTTGATAGAGGTTTCACTGTTGTTTGCTTGTTGCATTCAGTGAGCAAAATCAAAGCAAAATGACAGTAATTTCCTTTACTCATGTATTGTTATTAGTGTGGTGCAAGACTTTGTCATCAAAGCACATGGGAGTGTGCTGTCCTTTAGAGGCTAATATTAAAATATAGAATGGAATGATCATGTTTTATTGGCTTAGCCTTTCCCTGCACTGCTTATAAAAACAGACAGTGCTTTAAAATGTCTCACTAATGCTCATTTTCCTGAGGGTGGAGTTGACCTCAAGTAGTTTACAACTTGGCTGTTAGTTAAGACTAATTAACTTTGACTTTGTTGTTAGAATAGCCTAATCTGCAGTTTCATCTTGAAGAAGTCAAAGAAATAGTACATTCAAGTGAAACAATGGAAATAGTGAGTGTTTTTATGTTAGCTATATAAGGAGGTCTTTTCCTCTACAGTCTTTGGTTCTGTCTGCCTAAAATATTTGTGGTTTCACACACTTTTACAATTCTTTTTAACCTGGACCAGAACTTTTTAACAGTGAAAAACACTCTTTGTCTCCTGCATGCCTTATCTACTTGTTTCCAGGTCCTGTGAGTAAGAAATACAATTGCAATTTTAAGCAGCCTGTCTCATGTGAAATAGCAATTTTTCTTGAAACAGTACAGCTTAATTCTTGTAAACAAAGAGCATTCTGCTATTGACTAAATTTGCAATGCTTAATTGTATCATTTATCCTTGACGTAAGTCTCTCTGTGGGGTCTTCCTTATAGCATTATCGCTTCATAAGAGTAAGCTACACTTTATTTGTGGATAACATTATTTTCATTTGAGTCAGAAGAATGGAGAGTCCTGTGTTTTAATTATGCTAAAATTACAAAAGTGACCTTATCAGACCACTTTTAGAAAGAAATAATTTGCATGAGACAATAACTTTTGAGTAAATAATTGTCTTTAACAGCAAAAGTAGAATAGGCTGAATTTTTATAATAGCCATGAAAGGGGCCTTAATGTAATGTTTGGCTTTAATATATCAATTAGATCAATACATTAAGGACTACTTTAACTTAAATAAAAGCTAAATAATTCAGTTTTAGAGAAATAATGGCAATAAAGCCTAAAACACTCTCTTTAAAAATTTGTTTTATTTGAATCTGCATGTTTACAATTAACATAGAGCAGAAAACAATTTAGGCACTTATTGCCATGACATTAGTGTTTCAAAATAATTATTTTTGTTATGTTGCAACAGGAGCCACAAAAAAAATGAAACTTCTATACTTCTAAAGTTTGTATACAGATAGCACAAAATATTTGCAGCAGATTATAATCATAAAGTAGAAACACCACATTCGTAGATCTGAAGGCTGACATTCAAAATGTCATGTTTTATTAAAATAGCATTAAAATGTGCTAAAACAACATTAGATGAACTTTGTTAAAGATATCTTGGGTTGGACTAAAATGCCGAGCTGGACATGCTGTGAATGAAGCTTTGCAAATGCAATCTAGCAAACCTCCCTCACCTCATTGATCATGTTTGCAAGCTTTACTGCCTGATGGACAACACTACAGTACCACCAAACAACACTGGAGAAGTCAGCTATACTTTCAGCCTGCGGTAGCCTAGTCACTGTACTCAAATTTTTTGATTTGTACATAAGCCTTACATTAAGTGTTTTCCACTTGAGGATTCTGGAGGAAAGAAGATGATATTCTTCCATTGCAGTCATGAGTTTTGGTAATTAATTCAAGCAGATCAAAGGCTTAGGAGTTTAACATCTATTCACATTTTACCACTTCGTTACACAAGTGAAGACCCAAAGGCTAGA
>NW_008680884.1:559-41088 GCF_000695815.1 Acanthisitta chloris | reverse complement strand
CCCTTCACAAGCAGTGATGCTCAAAAGTCTTCCCATTCTCTGCCCAGCTGCTGCAGTCGGTCTCCCTAGGATCTCTCTTCTACTTGGCTGAGGTTAAGTGCTTACTTTAGTGTCTTTGTGCATATTTGTGAAGTAGGAGCATATACCTTCTGGCAAAGGAAAAGTGAGTAAAGGTAATGTCAGCAGTGGGATGAGAGCTATGTATAATCACTCAGATATGCTCAACTCATGCTGGCTGCTTCTCTGCTATTAACAGAGAGCTAAAAGAGGAGGTCTGGGAAGGAAGGGCTCACCATGTCTCCCCCCGCTTCCTCCCAGTTTACTCTGGTGCTGCAGTGATGCAGTTCACAGGGGCACTGACCCTCTGTGCTTCTCTGAACTACCATGACTCAGCCTGATGGTAAAAGTTGGTCTCTCTGAGGCAGGGAGAGCTAAGTGAGCTTCTGTTTGTTGCACAGACTGACATGAGAAAATGCTCTGGCTTAGCCTCTTCCCTCAGGAGAATAGTCACTCTGATTCACTCTGATTCACCTGATGAATAACAAGCAAATCCAAAGCTTTGACCTATGACTTAAACGGAATTCTAGCGTATGGGACAAAGTACTTGCTAAACGTTTTGCATAAATTGCATTGAACATTTTTGCAGTAGGACATTCCATGCAGAGTTTTTGGTCAATGGATGTTATTCCTTAATATTGTTGCCTCTTTGAAGTGTGACATGTAGATGTGTTTATGCTTATCTAATTTAACACTGGTTTAATTTTTCACTTTGTCTTATTGTCTGCCTTCATTTGCTCTTGACAGTGTGCCTCCAGGAAATATTTTCGTGTTGCATGCATTTTGACATCCCCAGCGATTTGTTCTACTAACTGTCAGCAGCTGGAACTACTCATGAATTATTTTTTTTCCATCATCTCTCTTCTTCAGGTAACCTGTTCATAACATAATAACATCGTAACATAACAAGTATGATCAGGCCTTCTGCCTTCAGTAAAATAAAGTGCAATGCCTGATGTCCAATGCCAAGTTCTTCCTAGCTGCTGAAATTCTATGTAGTATATGGAATATTATGGAGGTGTTTTGGGTTATATTTAAGTGGGATGAAGCAGAACTTACACCGTAGCAAATTCACAGGAAAGGGTATTGCATGCAAAGGTCTCTTAGTCTGTATGCTTACAACCTCCTTTTGAAACAGTTCTAACCATGTTTTTCAGAAAGGCACTAATTTTTTTACTGAGGACCCATGGGCTTGACAAAGAGAAGACATTGTGGTTATTCCAGCTACTCAAGAAACTTTAGTGTCAATGTATTTCTCATCCGAATGAAGACAGGGTGACTGAATTCTGTCGTGGACATCTCTAGTTCAGGTACTGAGAAATTACAAAAAAAGCATTGGGATAAAATTCAAGTAAACAGATTCTGGGAATCTACCTTTGGAGCAAAATGTGACATGTTGTATTTGAAATTTCTTTTGTCTTTTAAATAAGAAAGTACTGTACTTAGGTAACATGTTCCCACTGGATTTTTAGGTGTTCTGTTCTAGATTTCCACTGGAGAATGAGACATAATCAGTTATTTTCTTATACATGGGCATTTCAGTTTGCCTAGGCACTGGAGTAAGTGTTCTGGATATAATCCTGCTTTTAACTATTGAAGCTGCTTCACCTATCTAAATACTGTATTTTTAAAAATAAATTGCAAAAAAGGTTTTGATTATCTGAGGTAGTCTTTAGGCTGGAGTTCCATTGTGGAGAGGAAACTAGAACAGTTTGCATGAGGTTAATCTGTAAGTAGTACCAAAGAAGGACTACAGAATCCTATTTGCTAAATATACTTTCAAGTTTGCTGAATAGACTAAAGCTGGTTTTGCAACCATGCTAGGTTTCTGCTGAATATATGAAAAGAGTACCTGTTCCTTAGTCCTGAATCCATCAGAAAATGAGTCTTACTGCCTGCCAACAGCATAGAATAAAGCTTTTCTGCTTACTACTTCAATGTGGCCAACTGCCAGTCAGCCACCAAATCTTGCTTGCTATTTTAACATTAACATTATTTTAGCAAAGCACTCATAACAGAAATAATTGTGACACTTGACAGTGAAGAAATCTTTTTGTGACCATTTGCCAAAATAGTCTTGTATAACAGCAGACAAATCTCAAAATTTCAGTATTTACTGAGATTTTAATACTTCATGGTCAAACTTGTTGTGAGTTCTACCCTGGTAGCCTCAAAAAACAGTGTGTCTGGAAAAAACCTCAAACAGCTATGATTCATCATCTGCAACACTTTAGAGCAAAACATTATTTGAAAGTCTGGCTAGTTTCTGTTGTTTTGAATGGCATTTTTTGCTGATTGTGAAGCAAACATTCCACATCTGTTCTTTTTTTCATATCATCTTTGGAAGATTACTATAAATTAAAACCAGCAAATATTTTTTTGTCTTAACCCATTTAAACATTTAAGGCAGTTCCTATCTTATACATTTAATGTGATCATTTACCCCTGTAATAATAAGAAAAATTAGACTGTAAACCCACAATGAACTTCCATAAAAAAGTTGCAATTAATTTAAACTAAGCTTAAATACCCTTCAAATCACAGTCTGCAGAACACAATGCATGGAAACTATTAATTATTGTGACTAAAGAGGAAATGATACAAAAAAATGATGTGTTTTTAAGTATAAAAGAATCTTGATGACATATTTGCATTGAGTCTTGTGTTCACCTTCTAAACCCCAAAACGGTCTCATAAAATTCCTAACTGGAAGACTCATTACTCTAACTGTTCTCTGCTTGCATTTTGAAATTTTTTTTTCATTCAGGTATATGAATTGTACTTACAGACAGTGTAGGTGTTGCACAGAAAGCAATCGTTGTGGGAACACTGTTTAGCTACGACAGAGAAGCACAGCTCACAACTGTACTTGAAGGTTATGATCTTGTCCACACTAGAGACAGAACTATCAATATACTCCTGATTATCACCAATTTACAATGTTTAGGTCCTTTTTGGTGTAAATTTATCTTAAACTTGAAAATGGTCCTCAGTCACAACCTGAGCATCCTGCATTGTCAGTCACAGAATGAGCATATTGCATTGTATTATTTATGACACTGTCATGTGTACTGGGTACAGCTGTATGGGCTACTGTCCTCTGAGGCCTTCTTGGAGACAAGATGTGTATCTCTTGAGTCTACACTATTAAGCAAATTTTTAAAGAAATAAGTGTTGGTTTTGCCAAGAGAACTTTGTGTAGGCAAGCTTATTGATCCATTGGTTGAACAAAGCCAATCTGAGAGTGGATGAGAGGACTAGGCACTGTAGCTGGCCCAGGAACAGGAAGCAGTACAAAGCCTGTATTTTGCTTTGTAAGTATCTAGAGATCAATTAAAAAGCTTAGTGAGCACAGAACTGGGCCTTAATTAAGAAATATCTGTGAAAGAATGTAGTCTGTTCCAGATCTGCATAGTTCTCCCTGTTACACCTTTACACACAGCCTCTCTGTTTTCCTGTGAAAAATGGTAAAATTAAACAGATAGAAAGAGAATTGTCATGGTTTAACCCCAGCCAGCAACCAGACATCATGTAACCACTTACTCACTCCCCAGCCAGTGTTATGTGGGAAAGAATCAGAAGAGTAAAAGCTAGAAAACTCATGGGTTGAGATAAAGGCAGTTTAATAGGGAAAGCAAATCAAAACAAGAAATTCATTCACTGTTTCTCATGGTCAGACAGATGTTCAGCCATCTCCATGAGAGCAGGGGCCCATCACATGTATTCCAACAGTTACTTGGGAAGAAAAACACCATCACTCCAAATGTCCCTCCCTTCCTCCTTCTTCCTCCTACTTTATATGCTGGGTATTGATGTCATATAGCTTGACTGATGTCATATAGTTTGGTCAATTTGGGTCATCTGTCCTGACTGTGTTTCTTCCCAATCTCCCATGCACCTTCAACTTCCATGCCGAGCATTGCAGTACAAAAAGCAGAAAAGTCCTTGGCTCTGTGTAAGCTCTGCTCAGCAATAACAGAAACATCTCTATATTAACAATCTTGTGTTCAGCACAAATCTGAAGCATAGCCCTGCACTAGCCACTGTGAAGAATGTTAACATTACCCCAGCCCGAACCATCACAAGAAATCAAGAGGATATCACTAATGTAGCAAAGGAGAAAAACTGACTGACTAACTCCTAGTTGACTTGGAGAGGTTTCTAAACTGATTTCAGAAAGTTTTAAAATTTCTCAGTGTCTACCTATCAAACTCAAGACTACAGGGAGAGAGTGTAAGGTCTTTGTGTCAAGTGGCTTCATGCTGCTCTGTGGTTGCTCTGTAGTGACACAGCATCACAGAGTAGCACTGAAACCACTAAACATCAAAGTTATTAGAAAGTGGCTGTAACATGTCTTTTCATAAACTGGTTGATTTCTCAAGCAGGCTACTGTGCTTACTAAATTCACTAGAAGATACGTAGCAAGTTTTCTACATGAACACAGTAGATCTTACTAATTTCTTTTGACTTGTGAAGACATCATTTACATCTAGAAAGAACTTCACATTCAAGTAAGTTTTAATAAGTAAATATAAGATATTTGTCTACTGTCAAGACATGCATGATTTTATAATCACAGTTTTTATGCAGACAGGGATGTAAGTGTGGACTGCCAAATTATCACCAGTGATGCAAAAGATGTATTATGCTGAGCCTCAGATAAACTCAAAGCAGCTCGACTTTCTTTTAAATAAATCTCGAAAATTAAAAATAATGATGACTGCCTTTTTATCTGTAGCCTTTTTATCACTGCCTCTTCTCTCTGGCTCTCATTGTCTGGTCTGACATGTGAAAGGTAGAATTTCAGTTCTTCCACATTTCAGAGGACGTGTGTACAACAGGCCACCTCTGCTGATTGTTTCTGTATCTACTGGAAAGATGCTTGGGTTTTTTTCATTTGAAGATCTGTTTCAGCAATATGAACTGGTCAACAAACTCTTCTAAAATAAATTTAAAAAATTGGAAAATTAAATTGAACATGAATCTTGGCCCACAGAATCATAAGTCTAAGAGAAAATGGGTATAAGGTTTACTAACAATCTTTATTTTAAGATGTGAAGGATCTCTAATTAGTTTAACAAAATATAAGCTCAGACCAAACTCTCAGGATTTTTCCACACAGTGTATTGGGACTCCTTGCTTAGAGCTGTTAAGGATGCTAAAAGTCTGTGTAATTTCTGAGGAATGGGGGAGAGGTGGGGCAGTGTATAAACAAGAAATGGAAGACAAACCTGTGGAAGGGCTGTGTGATCTGACCCTATCCATGAGCCTCTTGTGCTTGAAAGATGCTTAGGCAAAATACCACGTATGTTTGCACTCTTACATTCTTTTCTAGGTAACCCTAGGCAAAGACTGGCTTAGATGTTCCTTGGTATGAAAGTACAGACTATTTTCATGTTTTATAACACGTACAGTATGATTAGGAAAATGCAAATTTTACTTATGATGTATGTGAAAGGCAAGCAACTACGCCTTTTAAAAAAATAAACAAGCAAAAACCCTATATCCAGGATACTGCCAAAAGTTCCCTCACCACAATCATCTTTGGTAGAAATTAAATCGTGGGGCTTTTTTATATTCACTTCTTTTTTTATGCCACATAATTTTTCTAGAAGAAAAATTTGGCTAATTTTTGTACAAAATTCTTCTTTCTTTGTGGGAAACAAGGACTTGGGCTTGGAGGTTTCCTTGAAAGCGTGCAATGTTACCTCTCTAGTATCTGTTACTTCATAAATTGTGAAGTTTTCCACAAATGCACATGGAGCTGAAATATCTTCAGGGTGTGTCTAACCCACATTAGATATTCACCTAGTTCAGCATAAAAAGCCAATCAGAGTCCAGCACAAGAAGCTTTCTTCTCTGGGTATACCTGGTAACGCAAATCACAGAATCATAGAATGGGTCAGGTTGGAAGGGACCACAGTGGGACACCTGGTCCAACCTCTGTGCTCATTCAGGCCCGTCCTAGAGCACATTGCACAGGATTGAGTTCAGACGGTTCACGTTGAGAGCCTGGACAACATTCAATGGCATTCTTATGTTTAAAGTAATAGAATTATTACTAATATGGAAACACATAATAATGATAAACCAAATCTTACACTTGAGCATGCATAAGGCTTTTATCTCCTTAAACTGTTGGACTTACATGATTAACCAGCAAAGAACAGTATTGTTGCTTTAAGAAGAAATATCAGACGTATCCTCCATGGCACCTTATTTCTGAAGCGAAAGGAGCACCAACAGGAGTCTGACATATCTGATACATTTCAGGGAAAAAATGTGAGAGCTTCATACTGTCCAAGAAGAGCAGCTCCTTATGTCCCCATCTCCCAGAAACCTGGGACCACCTCACACCCTGCTTGTACGGTGTTATGGAGCAGGTTTGTGTTGAACAAGGTTGTACTCCTTGCCAGTCCTGAACATTCCTGTGACCCTGAAAACCCTAGACCACCCTCCTACAATTAAACTATTGGAGGAGGCCTCTGCCCTTGAAAGTCTGTTCTATGGTTACCCCTTCCTTCATGTAAAATTCTTTAACAGAGGAATAACCTTTTGGCACAGAAAGATATGTGTTTCCTGTGTTTGGCTATCCAGTATACAAGATATGAGAAAGCAGCAGCAGAAACTGATGATGATCTTGGGTAACAGCAAATATTAATCACACAGTTTTAAATATTCTTAATACAAAGGAACTCAACCTTTGTGACAAAACTTTCTTATTTTATGAGAGATTTTTCTTAAGAAATAATCATTGATTAATTGCCATGTTCAGCTCTTAATTGCAGTGCCACTCTTCACTTTTCATTTCTGAGTCTGGAATTATCTTTCTTTCTTTAATGAGTGACTTTAGGGGTCCCTTCCACACTTCTGTGGATGTCATCCTCATCCTGTCCATCCAGCTGATCTTTAGCTGCAAGTAATTGAGCCTCAAACAATTCAAGGATACTTGTGTCATGGTCACATTTGACAAGAAATGAAGGTAGAAAGTTTGTAAAATGCTCAAGCAATCAGAGGTCTTTGCAGCATGCAGAACAACAAACTCTGCTAAAGGGATTGCTGGTGTTTGAATATCAAACTGGAGGCACCACAAACACACATGTTCGAACAGCAGCAACCATCTCACACTCTTGAAAGATCAAGCAGAGACTAATAAAGGCTAGTCTCCTACTGCAAACAGGTATTCCTCAATGAAACACCTTGGCCACCCTAACGAACTCTGTGACTGGGACAGGGCTAAACATAAGCTTATACAAGATGTAAACATAATGACATCTTCCATGAGGACAGGAAGATATGGTCTTTGAGATTATTTTTTTCTGTTATTCTGCTTCCATATCTTGAGTTGTACAAGAAGAAAAAGCACTCTGAGGCAACACCATGTCAACATACTAACACCTTCATATTAGTATGTCTTCCTGATGGCTCCGGTCCTTATTCCTCATAAGAGGCTACTCATGTCATCATCTCTTTTCTATTCCTTTAAAAGCACCTCACCTAGATTTCAGGTCTTCTCTCTAGGCTTAGATCTCTCATTTGTTGTTTGAAATTGTATCTGTGAATTTTCTTGTAGCAATTGGTATCATAGGCTGAACATGTTTGGTAAAACAATACCACAGTCTTGTGGAGGAATTTCAAGAGAGTGTCTCTTAATTCTGGCACAGACCTCTACTGTGAAGTGGAGAACCAGTCCTCTGTCCTGAGATCTATTGCACTTAGTGACTTTTTCCACAAAAGACAGGAGAAAAGGAGCATTTGGTTCTCAGGCTGGCAGATGGCATCAAAATAAGGGAGCTAGCTGATACACTGTAAAGCAGATATGACATCCAGAAGAACTGAGGCATACTGGAGGAGAGGTCCTTGTGCAGTTCAGCATGGAGAAATGCCAAGCCCTGCCCCAGGAAGCCAGAGCTCCAAGAAGTGGTGCAGGCTAAACATGGCCTGCCTGGGCAGCAGCTCTACAGAAGACTATTCAGGCCTCAGAGGACAATGAACTGCACTGGAGCCAACTTGACACTAGCAGCAGCATCCAGCACTTTAGGAGTAGGAGCACATCCAGGAGACGGAGAAAAGTGAGGACCCACCCTGATGTCACATATTTTGGACCACACTAGATACTGCCTCTTCTGATTTGGAGTCCCCAGACCTTGAGACATGTTGCCAAACAGGTGTGAGCCCCGCAGAGGTCCACTGGGATGCTCAGGGGCTGGAGAACCTGCATGGTGAGATGACCCTGATGAACGTGGCTACTTCAGCCTGGAGAAGGGAAGGCTTTTAGGGCACATCAGGGTATCCTTTTTCTGTCTATGACCTGCATGTTGGGTAAACAGGTTCAGGTTCTCAAAAGCAGGATGGTATCATGAGAAACAGTGGGTGTACACTAAAACATGAGCAGATCAGACTGAGATAAAGGGAAATCTTTTTCTTCATAGGGTCAGACAGTGGAGCAGGTTGCTCAAAAAGTCTGTACACCGTGCAACCTCAGATACTCTGAAGACCAGGCTTGGGAAAACCCTGAGCAACCTCCTCCAACCTCCCTAGTTATGGTTCTCAGGCAGAATTGTCAGTAGAAATTTGGATATGAGACCTTATAACATCTTTTCTAACTTGAATTTTCCATGTTAGAAGGCTAATAGTAACAGACCTTCCTCCTCCCAGAAGAAACAGGGATGCAAGGATTGAAGAAGGAACTGTTTCACATGACAGCTTCCACACTTGGATAACAGCTAAGAGAGAGTTTTCATATCAGTCCTTTTCTGGATAAGACAGAAGGCTCGCAGTTGTACTTCCTGGTTCAGCCTAGTTCCCTGGACAGTTTTAAAATTCAGTGCATTTTCAAAAGGAAAACTGCACATAAGACTGTACTTTGATGCTTTGGGCTACACTGGCATTTCTAAGCATAGTTTTTGTGGAACAATATAGTTGGATGATTAACTGAAGGTTGTTGGATGACTGATACTTGCATTGAGTATATACAAATAATGGAATACAACTTACTAAACACTTAGTGCCAGGAGAAATTGTATGTAGCTCAGACTAATATGAAAGAATAACAGTTGGGGGAAAAGCAAATACATAGAAAAGAAAATTGGTGTTACTTCACTTTTAAAAGCTAATTGAATTACTTGGGAAAAAAACACTTTTTTTTCAATGTAAATATTATGATACATAAGAACTATATATTCTTGTCTATGGAATGACAGCATACCTTCTAATTAACTCTTTAATCTCCTATGAAGACAATGTGATAAGCATTGAAATAACAGAATTAAGTATTTTCTGATACATTATCTTCTAGAAATTCACTGTAGATTATTCACATATATCACGCCATGTGGCATTTCAGTCATTATCCTGAGTTCCCAAAAGGTATAGATATATATAGCAAAATCAACAACAGTTCTCTCAAGGTGCTGGGTATCCACAGCTCCTGCTATATCTCCAGATTTTGTTTCTTCGGTGGTTTTCTGTGGCTGTTCTCAAGTGTTTGAATACAGTGCTATATCTTGCAGAGCCTTGATGATTAAAAAAAAAAAAGGGCAAAAAAATTAGAACTAAAGGACTAGATAATTAGGTAAAAAAAGTCTTTTGTTTCCATATTGCCCCACCAGACAATGGCAGTATATTGCATAGATATATTTGATATCTGAGGTAAGGGCAGAAAATCTCAAAGCAGCTGATAAGGAGTTTATCATCTTAACACTTTTCTAGTTGAAATAAAAAAAAAGCTTTTTTTCCTTCAAAAGACCAATATTTAAAGGGTGTTGATTTATGTAAATCAATAATTTATCAACTTGTTCTCTTTCTCTGCTGCCAACCAGATGCTTCTAGCTTTGCCCTGCCAGACGATGTCAGCTGCAAAGCATAATGGCCTTGTGCTTCATGTAGAAATAAGAACATAAATATTTTAAAAATCTTGCTACAGGAAGTGAGGGGGAGCTATGTTGGGGGTGAGAGATTTTGCTGGTTTTCCATGAGAGTAATGCAGGTCTACATATTTTATGGGCTGGTTTTATCAGAAGTGGAGGCAGGGACATTTCACTCTGATTTTTATCTCCTACAAGACTGACAGACCCAAGTCTTTTCATGGCAATTTGTTGAAGACATCTGGTGAAGCTTTCTAGGGGATGAACACACAGCAGAGTGTTTCTCTGGTGTCAGTTGGCATGGCAACTAGTAAAAGACTATTCAACATCCATAGGTTTCAAAAAGGTTGAAGCCTAGTTGAAAATCCATTTGGGCTCCTATCTGCAAAATTCTCCTTTTGAAAATGCACTAAACCTAATTTCAGGGAACCAGGCTGAACCAGTAAGTACAATTGTGGAGCCTTCCGCCTCAAATAATTTCCAAAGCACAGTATTAATGATTCCAGGAAGCAGAGGCCTGAGATGATAGACAGTATTACTGGCACAGTACAAAACAGAATATTACCAGAAGGCTGGTAAAGACTGCTGAAGCCTGGGGGTAGTGCAGGGAAAGATGAGATGAGACAGAGGGGAGGGAAAAATGCTGTTATCAAAGTTTAATACAGTAATTATCATGAGTCACCACAAGCAAATGACTGATTTTGCTTCATCCTTATATACTGTTAAGTAATATAAAGTTCATTCTATACAAGGCACAACACTCCCTACTTGGCAAGATAATATGACTTATACACACCCAACAGCTACACAATATAGATTGTTTATTTAAAAAATAAAAATAATTTAAAATTAAAATTAAAAAACCCCACATACAACAAACCAAAAAAATAATTAACCCAAGTACATTATCTTTGATGGATAACTTTGTGAATAACTTTGTCAATACTGAGATTGGGCCACCCTGGGTGACATTGTCCCATAGCCATTAATCTCTGCAATGCCAGTGCAGGATTTGAATTTTGGGAAAAGATTCATTTGGAGCTTGCTTTTCTTTCTCTTCACAAATACAGTGGGTTAACAGCTGTACTAACTCTGTAGACTCACTTTCTAGATTTAAAATGGTTTACATAATGGATTAAATGGGAGCACACTATAGCTGGAGCTGTAACTGGAGAATCATGTGGAAGACAGGTGTGGCTCATCGTAAGGTGCAAGCTTGGTTATGGACACATGATGTTACTTCATATCTTTCATGCTGGTGTATAGAAAATAGGAAAAGAAACCATTTAAGAGAGTTAGCCTAGGACAGAAAACCCCTGTCTACATTCTGCAACTAGTACAGCAGGACTACAGGGAGACATTTTCATAAGGCAGAGGACGGTGGCATACATGCTGTCTATAACTTTTGCCTTTTTTTCAGAAAAATGAAGTATGGTGATACACCATAAAAATCCAGGATAATCACACTGTTGGAGGCTGCTGATTTTAGTGTGATTGGGACCATACTCTAAATCAGTAAAATAGGAATTGCTGTAGGGAGAGTATCTGTGTGCATGTATGTGCATTTCTGTTTATATTTCTTTTTTTATGCAAGGGTTTTTTGTCTGTTACTAAATTATATAGGATATTCAGGAATTTATTGGTGTGGTACATTTTCTCTTTGAATAAAAATTGTTAAACTGTAGAAGAAATTGATTACTAAGTCTATGTTCAAAAGTTAAGTTTGACTATACTGTTTCCCCTTTACCTGGACCTCCTTAGGAAACCAGATGTAAACCTTAACAAGGGTTATCCGGGTTAAATGCTATTGCAGTAAACTGTACAGCAATGGGTAATCTGGCTCTAATTAAAGTTAAAACTTTTTCCTCTTCCCTGCCACCAAAAACTTTGCCTGTGATCTTTTCGAATTTATAGCAGGGAATAAAAGAGAATTCCTGCTAAACCTGTTGCTCCTCACTGCCAAATTATGATTATATATTCCTCTAGACAGTGATTAAGTGGCAATATAGATGCATTTATTTATGAATTGAAAACTTGAAGTTGAAGAACAAGTTCATCTTTTTCCACTAAAGAAATTACATGTACTTTCTTAAAATTGTTGTTCTGTGAGTTAATATGGATTGTTTCAGTGAGATCCCTCTTCAATCAGACATCCAGTCTCCAGTGTTTCACTTCATGGTTTTGGATCTATGTAGGTGGTTCAGAAGAGATAGATTTATTCTATACATGCGTGTTATTGAAGTTCTGTAGCAGTGAGTCACCTTATTAAACATAAAGTTGGCAGAAGTGGCTATTTTGGTGTTTTCTTACTTGGAACATCTACAAACATGCAGGATCATGTATGTACGAGTGGAACAGTCATAAGTTCGTGCCACCCTGATGTCATATTGACATATATTTTGGAAGCAAAGAAACGATGGCTATAGGTACTGCTTAGAACAGGCTCTAGGACACTTTATTTGGGAGTGAAGTTTGATACAGACATTCACAGAATTATATGGAGTTGTAGAATCGTTGATTTTGGAAGGCACATCTCAACACCTTCTGATCCAACCTCCCCACACAGAGTCCCCTAGACCACATTACTCAGTACTATGTCCTGACAGCTTTTGAAGATCTCCTTGGATGGAGATTTCACAACTACTCTGAGTGACTTGCTTCAGTGCTGTCACCCTCACAGCAAAAAAAGTGTTTCTTGATGTTCAGAGGGAACCTCCTGTGCTTTACCCTGTGTTTGCTGCCTCTTGTCTGTACAATGGACAACACCGAAAAGAGCCTGACACAAACTCTTTGCACTCTCTTTTAAGGTATTTGTATATAAAAATAAGATTTCTCCTTTCATATTCACTGCTCCTAGAACCTGTGATCATCTTTGTTCTTCTGAGGGGCATGCATTTTCTTGCTTTTTAATTCAGTGAGAAGAAGCCTGCTTGAATTTACATTATTTATTTCTTTCTAAGGTCAAATACTTAGCAAGCACTCTGTATGCAAACTGCATCTAGTACGGTTGAGGCATACACTGTCCTAGATCCAGGAGAAGATAATGTCAAGATCTTCAAAATGTTTAGTCACTATATTACAGGAATCAGTATAGAGCAGTTTTTCACTGTTTACTTTGGGGCAGTAAAATTTATTTTAGGCAGTAATAGTTTTGAGTCTTGAATAGCTTATGTGCCATAGGATTTCCAGTAAACAGATAGATGGTGTATCCAAATAGATCTAATTTTATCTTGCTTTGTTTTGTTTCTTGAGGATCTATCAGCATAAATTCCATATCAAGGAGAAAACACCCTATTTTCCATTACATACCAGCATTCTTGGTCAAATAAATAAATATATATGACTTTGCAAGATGTTGTATTTTGAAGAAACAATCACCTTATAACAAATGGAATCACCAACACTGAAGGTAGCCCATGAGCTTCAGCCTCCACAGATATGTAGACAGCCCACCTACAGTAACTACTTTACAGTGTCCATTTGTTCATTTATGGTTCACTTCTTGATCTCCTCTTGTCCTCTGTATGAAAACAGCAGCACACTGTTAGGAATCCAGGTGTAAAGAGTGTGCTACACTAATATGAATTCCTTGTTAGCTCCAAAAATACTAATAATTTTGGAAGACTTTAATTAAGGAGGAGGGGATAAGACACTAAATCATCTTATTCCATGCTTGAATTGGTGGTTAAACTTCATTTGCCCTTTTTGCTGTTCTTCAATGTCAGTAAAACTGATTCACTACACTTCAGAAAAGGGATCTTGGTCTTATTCATTCTACCTTTTACCTTGCGCACATTGAATTATTAGATTCAATTTTGATACAAGCCTTCTTTCAAGATATGCCTACTGTAATCCATTAACTGGATCCACTAAGGGAAAAATTAATTATATAAGCATTCAATATATACACTTTTTGGATATTTATAGGGCCTGGTTCTGCTAGGCCACATTTGTGGGCTTTTTTCTTTTGGTACATAAATAAATGGGACCTTTGGATTACTCCTCATGTTTGTTGCTAGGAGTCTTCACTACCAATGTATAAAACAGATTCAGTCTTTGGACTTTCTCATTTTCTAGGTGCACTAAATACCATACATAACAAATTATTTGAGTGTTTGCTTATGGTATTATTGCAAAGCCTTAATAATCACCTGTAGGATGTTGTGTATCTTTACCTTGGTTTCTGCAGTTGTAAGAAATGCTGCTTTATCACTAAAGAAATAGCAGAATTGATATTATTTAATTATTTAAACATTTCTGACTTGATAAATATTTTACAGATACATAAAAATTATACTGCATCTTTAGACAACTTAATTTTGATCAACTACTGATTAATAACTGAATGAGTAACTGGCCTTCAACATAAAATATACAGATTACTTAAAATAAATTCTGTTTGCAGAATATCCATTATCTAATCATGTGTGATTTAGCAAAATGATTTAGAAGAGAAACCAGACTTAAACAAAAATGACCCTCCTAAAAATCCTTTCACTACAGATGGTGATTTCCAACCAATCATTGCAGAGAGAAGCTATTACTTTATCCTACAAATAAAGGCATACTTTGAAGGTTAAAGAAAAGTGAATGGTATAACTCACTCCAGTGATTTCTTTCCAGCTTACTCCCCCAGATGCAACTGCTCTCCATTTTAAACCCAGACTTCATTTTTAATTAATACATATCAAGCTGTCCTTAACCTGTTTTCAACACAGTACTCCCAGTCACACTTTAAACTTCAGTTATCCTTTAATAAAAATAAGCTGTGTTAAGATCTCAGCCAGCTCAGGCAGTCACATACGCTCATTGTTTTCTGTTCCAAATCAAAAAAGTGTGCTATATAGTAAATCTCTTTTCACTGTGACCCTTTGTAAAATAGTAACTGAAAAGCTTAAGTCTGATGGATTCAAAGTGCTATGTGATCACATAGGCTGTATTGCAACTCTGAGGCTTGCAACCAGACCCATCATCAGAAACAGACTGAAGCAAAATTTTGTCTTGGAGCCCGACAGCTTTTGGGTGGCTAGATCACACCAAAACCAGGCAGAGCCAAAGCTCTCACTCCCTCTGTGGATTTGGCTTTAAAACTAGGTAGAGGAAAAGTTTAGAGCTGTAAAGCAGAATGGAAATATTTAAAACAAAGCTTGTAAATTAAGAAACCCCTCACCCTATAATTGTATCAATGGCCAAACTAATGAGGGCTTTTTTTATATATTTTGATTGGCGGTCTCTTCCTAACTACCACAAGTAACTCAATACCTGTGTCCAGATTGAGATTCTGCATCTAGGCCTTCTTTAGAGTAATTTTCATGTAAAAGAGTACATCTACCCAACTGAACTTCTCCAGTGAAATCAGTTAATCAGATGCAGAAATACTAAATACTTATTCAGAACGACCCCAAGAACACCATTTTTGGTATATTGACCTGTTCCTCATGGAACTGGAATTCGGACAAGCTGGCATCTGAAACATTTAGAAACCTGGAGTAGTGGATGTGAAATTTTGCATAAATCTCTACTTAAATTTCTCTGTTTCTCAAAGGCTTGCTCTGGCACAAAAGTCCTTCACTGGATGTTTTAACAGCTTCTTGACTTGGAAAATAGCCTCTCAAAAAAAAGGACATTAGGAGAAAATGTTTGTTACTGTAATTGCGTAAACATTTATTAATGTAATTACCATTGCTATTAGTAATAGATTTTGCTTAGTTATGCAAATGTGCAGTATTTTATACACAGTGCAACCTGGTTGGAAGCAGCTGATTTTAACTCCTGCAAATGCATGAGATACAATTTATCATCACAATACATTACATTATAAAATTATGTTAAAAATACAAATTCCTCCCCAGATTTTATTATTGTTAGCATTCAAGACATTTTAATACTTCATGTTTCAAAGTATCCAAAGTTGAGGAAAGTTACTTGAGTCTGGGAAAGCAACAGAAATGAATAGACAAATGCACACTAAGGATCTTTAGCTGTTGAAAGGTAAAACAATTAAAATGTAAGCTAAATATAAGATTTATATTTTTAATATGTTGAGATACTGTAATGGCCTACAGAGAAGCATGGGAAATTCATAATCACCTGAAGTCAATGGTCAACATTGACTTTATCTATTTTCCTTTCACTGGGCCCCAAAGGTGTGCTAACACTCATCCAATGATGATTCCCTGTCTTATGCAAGGCATGAAGACAAATTAGATATAATACTAGTCATGTTTCCAAATATATAAGTTTATTACTAGAAAATATAGTTTAATCAATGTAATGCCTACATTTGTGTGCCTGTAGTCTTGTTTAAACCATGTATTGCAGCTCTTAATCTGGACTTGGATGCCGGTTTTGACAGTGAAGCTCTGGAGTGATGTTTCTAGTACAGTTTCTAGGCCTACTGGAGATCAAGGGACATTCACAAGATTGTGGTTAAGATTAAAGTTGGTATATATTATTCCTTGGATTATATAAATATGTGAAATAAGTTTAAGTGAAGGAGAATATAAGCTTGGGTAAGGTCTGGGTAAGGAAATTTTTTCGTCTCAAATGTCTTTGAATTTTAGTTTACCTTCAGTTTCATCAATCTTTTTGCCAGATTCCAGCAAGATCTGGCATTGCATATTCAGCAAAACAATATGTTCAATAACTGCACTAACTTTAAGATGATATTTTTCATATGGAGGAGTAAAAAACATATTTACAAAGAAAAAGTTAAAAAGATAATCAAATAACAGTAAGCTTTATAGTCTGACCTCAGTAATATGCAGTTTTCAGAGTTAAAAAGAAAGAATAAATTTAGGGAGATAAATAGAAAACAGGATTAAATGCAAAACATCTTTGTCAAAGGTAGATCATGTCAGATTAATCCTGATATCCTGGGTTTTAAATGGCAGTTGACAGAGGAAATGTGTTCTGTGTAGTCAGTCTAGATTTCACTAAAGCATTTGATAGGATGCCACAGGGGAAATTACCAATTGAATTTGATAATATGGGGCTAGTACAAGAACTTTTAAAGTGGATAAGAAGAGCTAAGTGGGAGGTGATAATGGATTATGCTGCAAAGGGAATTACTAGCTTGGTAAAAAGTAGTGCCATGAATAACCTAAGGACCCATTTTGTGACCAGTCTTATTAAATACATCCTTTAATGCCATGGGTAAAACCAGATAGTTAATGATGGTTTCTGACAGTAATTTTGCAGGGCATCATCATATAGGGCTCGATTGGACTATTATATGGAAAAAATAGCATGATGAATAGTATGATGGAAATGGAATTATTTGTATTGTCACAGAAAACCTGAGGACACACACATTTTCAGAAAGGTGATTGCATTGAAGAAGGTGTAGAGAACAGCAGATAGAAATATGTGTATTTTTAAAAAATGGGAAGTGCAGTAAGGGTTGGAATGGAGACCAGCAAGGCTGATTGTGAGGATCTAGTGGCCTTCAGTCCAATTTATTTTGCGTTATCTCTTGTCTAGTCTCACAGGCTGAATGTTCATTATTGTTAGAGTATATTAGATGGTCTCAGGAGTGCATCTTTGGGTTTGTTTTCAACCTAAAAAGCATCCAGCCTACACACTTCACAAAATCTCCACAACACAAACCAGAGCACAGTAACCAAGGGGAAAAAGTTCAAATGCGCATCCCAGGTCTATGAAAATATGAAGAATTTGTCTTATTTGTACAGAGAAGATTACATCTATTTCCTTTAAATACACATGAAATCGAATGCAGCAAATTGATTTGAAAAAGGATAGTCACAAAGAGAAGAAGATACAAAACTGATCAATACAAGAATCAAACTATATGGAATTTTCTAATTATAAAAAGTAAGATTAAAGTAAGTTCATAAGACGTAGAGATGGTTTATAGAAATTTCAGAATCCTGCCTTAAATTGCTGTGAAATTCATCAGCCATAACCTCTTGTAAATCAAAACAGAATTTCCAAGGACTTCATAAGAGTAGAAAGACACCAAAGCAAGCTGTCTGAGATATTTCCAATTAATATTTCTATATTAATGTTAATGCAGAAGAATATGGGGATGGCTGAAAAGTACTTAGTAATTTAACCTCTGTATTTATTTGTTGTTTCTCCATCTGAAAACGTTCAGGTTTGTGTTCAGCTCAAATGTCACTCAGATTCCAGGGAGACCATATTTATCTACACTGAAACATTAATTCTGAAACATTAATTCTCAACAGAAGTTATAATTTTAAGAATTGAAGCACAAACTGTTGTTTTCAAACTGCTTAATCTTTGGGTATGTTGAACTGTCTTCTTAACCATAAAAATATTTCAGTTGTTTCCTTCTTATATCATATTGAAGAATCTAAGTTTGATATGTTGGAGGAGCAAGAACTGCAAGATATTTAAAAAAAAAGATAGACCAAATTCATTGTACTGTTACTCAAGAGAGGAAGGACATTTTGCCTGAGAAAAGAGTGCAAAATTCTGGTCAAAGAGCATATTTGTCTTGTAATATTTGGAGGTGAGCTTATTGATTAGAAGACATGAACAAACTTTATTTGTGCTATCTAAAATGTAAGAGAAGTGACCATGAACAATCTAGTTTCTGAAGACTTTACCAATATACGCTGTATGCGTGTATATACATATTGAGCATAATAATACATCTACTATGCATATTATTGTTATGCACTCCTTTTTGCTGTGGTCAATTTATATTTCATATCTTTTACCTAGGGCATTTGCTCTTGGGAGAAAAGGACTACTCAGTCCATTAGCTGATCTGAATTTATGATGGTAAATCCCTTGATGCTCAGCCATGACAGGAATTACTCTGCTCTAATGAGTAATAAATGTGGATAAGTCATGTGTCCCTATGGATTTCTTGGCCAGAAATTGCATCTAGAAGAAGGCTAATTGTCTAAAATTTATCCAAATTCAATACAAATTTTATTGCTGCTAATTGCCTTTCCAGGTTTTGCAGCATTAAAGATATTTAAATGTATTTGTCATAGCACTTTTGTGCATGTGTAATGCTTAAGACTAGTAGCAACTGCCATCATATTTAGGATTTTCAACAATTTCTGTAATTCAGTACTAAATCATTATGACTTGGAACACAATTTTCCATTTTTAATAGCATAGCAGATCATGTTTTTAAATTTTTTTAATGCCTCTGTCATAAAATGTGTCTTACTATTTGTTTTGTAGTTCTGACATGCTTTAATTACCATGGCTGTGTTATAAGCAGGAGATACTGTAATCAAATGACACCTGCTATTGCCACTAGAGTTAAGGTTGTGTCAGCATTACCATGATAAACCACATTTTTCAAGTGTTTGCATGTCAAATGGTATAAATCACTCTAAGCTTGAACTATAGTACAGAAAGCTTCATAGCTTTAAGCTCTGTGTAAGTATTATACAGGGTGGAGAAGAGATTATTATTACAGCACTAAGAATGCATTTATGATTGACAGAACACATTGCTGTACCTGAGTCCCTGTTCCCAAGATGCACTTCCCAAGGCCCTTGCAAACACTGTATTTCACATAAGTGCTATTGTTTAGGACTAATGTTTACTGTAAAAAATAAAAGCTACAATGTGCTTAAGAAAGATGGTTCCATTAGGACATAGGATCATCGTCTGTTTGACAAGTATGTTCACTGCATACCAGAGATAATGTGGAAAGCCTATTGTAGGAAGTCTGTTACAATTAGGGTCACAAACATTCTGGAATACACTGAACTTAAACTTTCAGCTCTTGAAATTATGTTTTCACTCAATTCTACAGCATATTTCTGTGTAGTCAAAAGAAATACAAGAACTTTCCAATTCATGTTTTTTACTACACTAAAACCATAAATGCACTGAATTCAATTAGAACAGGTTAACATTTTTGCTACTATTATCACTATTCTGTTAAGATAGGATTGTGTTTTGTTTGGGGTTTTTTTTTTAGGTTGGCAGTCCTTGACCTTGCTGCAAAAATGATTGGTTTTGGACAGAACTGACCAATTTGCCAGCAACTGTTTCCTTATAGAAGTCAAGAATGAGCCCAGTTTCTTGGTATTCTGACCTCCTAAACCAAGGGCAAAGGATTCAGAGCCTCAGTCACTGCAAAGAAGGAACGAGTTTCTGGAAAGGACACAGTTTGGCTTTTTTTACATATTCAGGTTGTGTGTCAAGATTTTGCTTCTCTCAAATTATGATCAGAGTCCATGTGGTTAAGTGAAGCTGGAGATGATAAAGAGATGGGATGACTTACAAATCAGGAATCCCATGAAGGGATGACTTACAATGTGGTGAAGAATAGTTTGCTGCACTCTTTAGTTTGCCAACTCTGAGAACAAGGCAGACAGAGGCAGAGCCATTGATAGAGCCTTCCCTTCCCGTGCCCAGGTGCTCACACCTTGATGAGTGTCATCACAGATTTCCCATCTTCCAGCATATCTGGCTCTTTGGGATGTCCTCCACTACTCATTGGCCACTTTTGGGTGAGGCTACCTGTTTGTTTAGATGTTTTTTTCCCTTTATCCTGTGCCCTTAACTTCTCAACTGACAACAAACTGAAGAGCTAAGTTGTCTCACCATGAGTTTGCCAAACTGATTTCCTTTCCTGTTGGTTGTAGAGTGCTCAACTGGGCTTCATTTCAATCAATGAATAAATTTTAATTCAAAATATGGGAGAGTCCCTATCTGGTTCTATTGATGCAAACAGTATTTCCTTGCACACTTAAGAATTTGAGTTGCTGAATCTAGAGAATTAAAGGGAAATCTAGCATGGTAACTGTCTTCAAGTATGCAAATGCCGTTATGAAAAAAAAAGGACTATTTACAATGTCTGTAATAGACATTTGTTGAGATATAATGTTGGATGTGAAGAGAAGATTTGAAGCACTAACAATAGGGATGGGGATGGGGATGGGCATAGATAGTGGAAGTTGTGGGGTCTTCATCATCTGAGTACACTGGTGTATCTTCCTATTTTAGGGAAGATAGCCTAGATAATGTTTTCAGGTTTCTTTCACCCTTTCTAGTAAATATTTCTCTCTGGACCTAGAAGAAAAACAGTTTAGAAATGTGACTGCAATAAATGATACCTAAAAGTTCTTGAAATGTGGGCATTTGAATCAAATATACACGAGGCATCATGTTTCCCCAATACCTTAATCCCCAAATACTGATCTTTCCATTGATGAAAAATGAAACTGCTCCCATTGGCTGATCACTGACAATGTGCAGTGAGAACTTTTTAGTTAAAAGCCATTGTCAAAATATCTCAATCTCAGTGATGAAAAAGGCACAGGTGTGCTCTGTGTAACTATGGGATGAATAATAACTATCCTATTTATAGTCTATTTTTATATTTGTTTAAAAATTTTCAGCCTAGGTTCTCTATCAGACCACAGTTATTTCTGGCAATAATGAACTTGTAGTATTTCTATTTCTTTGGCCTTCTGTTTGCAATCTGTTCAAAATTCTGCCTCTTGTTTAATTTATTACTATTTCTGCTACTCTCATATTACCCTTTACTCAGGCAACTGAGTTGACTACCTCTAAAGCTGAGAATCAACTTCAAAATTTTATTGTTAACATTAAAGGCTCTTCAAACCTTTTCCCCTTTCTATTTGTGAAATCTGGTCCATGTTTATGGCCCCATTCATAATTTATGTTTGGCTTCTGACCTGTTTCTCCTCCATCCCTGCCATTTGCTGTGTCAAAATATCAGACTTCTCCTCAATTAACACTGCTATTTTGAAAGTTTTTCCCCTTTGCAAAGTTCTATAGATGAATCTGTTGGCCTGTTTCCTTGGGGTTTATTTGCTGTACTCTGATACTTAAGGGTAATGAGTTATTGAACAACAAAGTAGTTTTGTTTTTGAATATTCTTCTTATACTATTGTAGTTTATGTCATCCCTAATTATAATTGAATTCTCAGGCATGATACGTGTGGATATAAAAACATAATTGTAATCCGAGAGTTGTAAATATCCTGTCATGAGATAATACCACAAAATTGAGAATTCAGGGACCAACATAAACTGGAGAAGACAAATGAAAGAAATGAAACAGAAGGAATTTAAAGAGGAAGGACTATCATATGAGGGGGGAAAAAAAGAAAAAATATCCTAATTTTTCATTAATAACTGTAACCACACAGTGAAAGTTAAATAATAAAGAGTAATTAGTATCTAAGTGAAGAAGATATATCAAAGCAAAGTTAAGAAATCTAATGATTTCTTTAATTTTCTTTCTGTCAGTTTCTAGGTTGCTTCATATATTGGTTTAAATTGTATCTGACTCTCAGTCAAGATGGAAAGTTGCAATGAACTGGATATGAGTTCTGAGCTGGATGTAATTCCAAGCAGTGAAGGTCTATGTACTTTCTTCAAGGAAGTGAGCAAAAGAAAATTGTGTAGTGACAGTTGCATGCCTCACTCGTGTGCCTTTGTCTGCTTTGTCCATGCCCATTCCTTGAAAACGTAACCCCTCTGCTGACAGCAGTCATGGTGGCTTCTCCTGATCCTCAATCCTAACATTTGTTTTGGGGCGCTTTTTTTGTTGGTTTTTTGTTTGGTTTGGGGGGTTCATTTTTTGTGGCAACAGCATAAAATCCAAGGTGTCATCTTGAGAATAGTAAAATAGAATTTTCTTCACATAAGTAAAATGTTGTCAGTTTGGAGAAACTTGTTTGATCTACATTTCTCTCCTTTTTCAGTGTTGTTTTTTGAAGGACTTTGTGTTATTTTCAAGTCATGGAGAACTTGGATTGCCCTGTACTAGGGTTTAACTCCAACAGGACCTCATCCTGCGTATTATCCTGAAACCACTTCAGTTTCAGTATCTTAAAATACTTTTCTGTCCCTGAAGGTATTTGGCACATGGGAGAAATACAATTAAGACTGCTCCAAAACATACTGGCAACATGTAAGCAACCTAACAGAGGCGGTGCATAGCCTAACTTCTGGCCCACAACTGGAAATTATTTGGAAGAATGACAACTTTTCTGGGCCTAAAAGTTACTGTCTTGGTTATGGGGTCAAGCAGTGCATTAGGCAGAACCATGGGGGGTCATCCTCACTCCCTGCATGCCTGCACATTGCAGTAGACTCATTCTAGCCTGCTCCCATAGAAATGAATGCCAGTCAGGGATTAGGAAGCATGAGGTCCATTTTTGGGGGTTGGCTCTTGTCAGAGGAGACTCCAGTTTGCCTGCCCTGAGACAGCTGTGTGATGCAAACCTGGGAAAAGTCAATTGGAATGGCTGGAAAAGTCACTGCAAAATTTTGCTCCCTATCCTCACTGAATTGCTAACATAGACAAATCAAAACCTGGGGATGATTTTAACAGTTTAATTAAGTATTGGTCAAGTTTCAGCATTTGGAAATACTTCTTAGGACACTTAATTCAGCTGAGTTTTCTAATTATTCTCCTGTTTTGTGACGTCCGAGGTCATGAATGAAGTGAATGAATCCGCAAACAGGCTGCACACTGGAAACCCATAGCATCTGGACTTTTCATAAGGTCCCTGTGTGGCCCATCTGAATTTGTTGGAAAGCACTGGAGCTCACCGATGCAGCAACTTGTTTGTGTCACAGTCCCTCATTCAGACCACAGAAATAACACACTTCTTTTTTGGACAGTGGGATTATGTTCATATGAACATTCACTGAAGGAAAGATTGACAGCATAGGAAATTTTCTGAAACTGTTGATAAATCTGCAGAATAGAGCAGGTACACATAAAAAGTAAGGAATATATAGGCAAATATAGTAATTTTTATTATCTCTTGAATCATCTTGAACAGGTAACACTGGAGTAAACATTTAATCTTTTTTCAAACTATTTTTTAATAATTTAATAATTGTTTAATTGTTTAATAATTGTTCAAGCAGTTTTTTGTGCCCTCATTACTCAGAATGTCCACTGTGATTTTTTTTTAATATGGAAAAAACATGGATTAATGCTATAGCTTAGTTGTTCAACTTTATATATAACTCGGTTCTCTAGCTTGGATTATATATTATAATGTCCAAGTGTATTTTTTCTGAGTCTTCTGATAGATGCGTTCAAATCGAGATATTTTGACAATTATTCTGCTTCATTTAGGCATGCATTTTACTTTTTCTGTAAACCCCAGACCAACTGCACAGAAAAACAAAAAAATACAAAGAAACAGCAGAAAATCTTGCAAGAAAATCAAAGCATATTTGTGCAACTTTTGAAAAACTTGTGTAAAATCAGGACATTTATTTATTAAAACTCTTTCCAATTTGAAAATACAATCAAGTTTTTTCTGATTCATAATTTAAACACGCTTCAGTAATATGAAGCCTGATCATGACTTCCACAAGAGATCTAGTCTGTTATACCGAAATGTACTGGTCCAGTACGTTTAGTCACACATGCAAATCTGGTAGGTACACAGATACAAAAGACTGAGTAGATGCAATAATTTACCTGATTAGCAAAAGATTTTTTTAACTTTATAGTGCTGCAGGTGGTGCTGTAAATATGTTTCTGTCACAGAAATTTTGTAAGGAAATGCAGTGATTGGCAAAGAAAATACCACTGCTATTACCAGACTGAACATGAATGGGTGGCTTTAAGTATAAAATAGTCTCCAGTGCAACAGTTACGCAAAAACAAATACACAGTCAAGTTGTTGGAAATGTATTCTGGTTCCCTGTCATTTTCCACTTTAATCGAAAGGTGAACTAAGTAAGTGCTTCATTTGAGTCTGAAGCTGCAGATAAGCCCTTGGTTTTGATAAAATCTGGAGCACAATATTGAATTTGAAGCCATATAGTTTAGTATATTTGATTGAACCTTGGCCATTGACATCATACGTGCTTATCTCTGTACGAGTTTTCTAATCTGTTCACTGAACTATTTACCTGTTTTACAAAATGTTAAGTCTGATTTAATTGAGGCAGGATTTTGGCCTTTTCTCATATGGTTTATCAGATTAGAAAGACAAAGTAATGACTTCTGATACTCATCCCATCACCTGAAACTGAAGTACAAGTTTATAGATCCTCAAAGTGAAGGCCACATCCCCAGAGGAAGAATGATGCCAAAGGCCATCTGGGCAACTATCAGACCACCATCACTTTTCCTGCATGCTCCAGGTGCTGTGGAGCTGTGGGGACTTTGGGATACCTCTTAATATCTGCCAAATACTTGGTGATCTTCAATTAAAGACACTATGTACATTAAATCATTTGCAGCTACCACTATGCACAGCCCTGCAGCCACTCAGAATTCAGTCTTAATAAAGTTTCAGATAAGATACATGTTAGATGCATCGTGAGTACAGTGGGGTCCTTCTTGACGTGAGGTAGAAAGAAGGTTGGCATGCTTCCTGGTGAACCCCAGTTACAGCCCAAACCTCATCCTGTTCACTTCCCTGCTGGATTTCAATGGTTCAATTTATGATTCTCAAGGAAGTTTTGTATATGCAGTGAAGTTATGATTCCCACAAATGTAATACAGATAATACCATAGTCTACCTGGTTTCCAAGATGGACTTTAAAGACATACTAAAGGAGTGTTGTGACCATGAGTCCCACATTCTACAGGATACATTAGTCTCTCTAGAGAGTCTTCCCTTCTGCCCATGTAATTACAGCAACCTCCTCACACCATAGTGTTTAATACCTAAATAGTTGATTTGACTTAAAATTGAGCACTTAATTTTTTTCCATCTGTATAAGAATATCCAATAGCTTAGAAAATGTTAATTGCCATCTGCAACTAGGAAGATTTGCGTCTTTTCAGAACTGCATGGATTTTTTTAATAAATACTTTAATTTTACCAGATACTCTTCTAAATTAAAAAACATGTATTCTAATAAGCTGCATGTTCACATATGTTTGATCTGAGGCCTTTGAACAGCAGTCCATGGAGTCAGTGCAGTAATTTTGGCTCAGCAAAAGAGTCCTCGTCACACAGGAAAATACGAATGGATCTTGTTACACCCACAATTACTATCACCAATGGCTGGGGAGTTGAAGCACTGCTGACATGTCCCCGAGATGTCTGATTGCAATAATGGCTCCAGGTGATGGTCAGCAGCCGGCAAAAATTAAAGATATATTTTGGCTTCTGAATCAAATGCTTGCACCAAAGGGGTGTAGAAGAGCCTGTGCTTTCAGCTGCATTGGGCCCTACTATTGGTAATTAAATCTTTCTCACTTTAGCCAGATAACAGTCTGATACCTTTCAGAGTCTGCAGAAAGTTTCATTCACTAACTCACGGGGGTGAAGTGTTGCATTAGAAAAGGAAGAAAAGGAATTTAAATGACGATGATTTAGAAGTCACTATTAGCTGTTTCAGCATTGATCTACCTAAAACCGGCCAGCTGATGTGCTCAGTTTGCAACTCCAAGTAACTGCTAACAAATAGGATAGATTAGAAATGCTTCTACCCATCTGTCAGACCCTCCTTTTTTTTCTTTCAGTTTGTAGTATTCTCATGTTGAATGCAAAAAAATTCACTATATCCTATCAATCATATCATACCATATCACACCGTATCATATCACATCTTATCATATCCATTAAGCATGTTTACAGCATACAAAAGCCTGTTAAAAAAGGTATATGAACCACATATGGACTTCAGTTAAAAGCAAAGTCCTGGGCAGCTCAGAATAAAAGGCAGAGAGGAGGGGCAGAGAGGGCAGAAAAGGAAACAAGAGACAAGTCTTTATCCAGGGTTTGAATCACTGAGTCAGAAGAGAGGCTCTGAACCCACTGCATCCTTCCAGGATAGGAGTCTGTTTGCAGGATGAATAGAAATTGAGTGTGTTACCTACTGTGCACCCAGTAAAAGACAGGTGACCTTGTGTACAGAAGTGGCTGTTCTACTCTTCTGTGCAGATTTTCAGAGTCATGATGCGCAGAAGGGAATAGATTTCCTAGAAAACACTGGTGGCTCCATGGAAGTGCTCCACCTGGGTTTTACCTCCACATATATTCTAATGAACTTTATGTTCTAGGAAATAGTGTGGTCTGACGGAAGTAGAGGAAGGTGTGTTGAAATTTAAAAAAAAATTAGTGCCCTGAGTAGTCCCTCTGAGTTGGTACACATTCCCTAAGAGAACAAATAATATGATTCTATTTTTCATTCACTTGTAAATTCAGAATTGTTTAATGGCTTTTATTGAAGTGAATCTGGATAGATTGCTTTGGCTAGTATCTTCGATTAATAATGCTTGCAAAAAAATTCACAAATTGGGTTAGATAAAAAACACTGTCTGAACATTTTTGTTGGGAATTTTATGCTATAGACAAACATATAATTTATTGATGATCTGCAGTAACTTTTTATGTGGTTAATTTAGCCCGGGGTTCTTACCTACGCCCTGAGATGACCTTATATTTGCCATGTATGTGTACAGACTGCTGACATATGGTAACTGAACCCATCATGGCTTCAGTTTGATTAGTTTACTTCCCTTTGGGGATGAAGCAACCTAACTGAACTACTACCACCTTAGCTGTGTGGTCACATATTATTTCAGTTCAACTAATTAATTTTAACGGGATTTCACTTTATTTTAATTCATATTAATGTTTTCCAAATTCCTCTGTACAGATCACTCTTAAGCAGAACTGAGTATTCCGTTACATATAGTTCTGGCTTTTTGGTGTGTGCCATTGGGTTTTTTCCAAATTCTTTCTTCATATTTCCTCTTCCAGCTGTGAACCGTTTCTTTGTCACTCTCAAAGGCTGAGCTCCTTACATAAATTGCCCAGGTGTACATATTTCTCTTTTATCTTGAACAAGCATGGCATACAGTCTCTACAAGTTTTGAATTAGTGTGAAAACAAAGGTTACATTGTTAAATGTTGTAAATGTTCTTGATAAGGCTGTGCCAGTCCCAGGTTTATGCAATCTGAAGTATATATATTGCCTAACTTAGTTACATGGGGAAAAATCTTTTATTTTAAAACCGAGTTCCAGTTGCTAGCTTTTGATATTTGTGCTGGTGATCAGTAAACCCATTATCTTGTACATCACAGATCTCTCACATGCTTAAACATGTGTGTATATGTCTGTATGTAGCATATCATAGAAATTAAAGCAACTTTTAGGTACAATTTGCTACCATATGCTAACAGAAGCTGTATCACACATTAAATTTTTTTTCCTATGCTGACATATATCTTATACACAGCCTTTCATTTTCTTGTGATTCTGTTATTGACCTCTTTTTTAAAATTCCTACAAAATTTGCATATCCCTAAGGCCTGCAGCTGAGGAAATGTGGGCTGCTGCTTGATGAAATTTAAAGTTATTTGGGAAAACAAATGCTTTAAAGAGAATTAGCAAAATAAATTATGAATATATTACTCACCATTGCACAATTTTTCATATTTTTTCCTCTTGCTCCAAATGTAAAGGTATCTGAGCAAGGTCAGATTTTTTTGGGTGAGGTCTTATTATTATAGCCACATATATATATATATATGGGTATATACATATATATTAAACAATTAATAACATTCCCAATGAGTTTGAGGTTCTAATATACTTCACAAACTTCTCCACTCCTAGTATGCACTAGCATAAAGCTGCCTGTGCAGAAAATGTTGGAGGAGTGGGTCTGCTTGACAAGCTTGCTGGGAACAAGCTCCTACTCTGCCACCCTGCACACTTCTGTGTGCTCTCAAGGGCACTTCAGCACTGATGAGTCTCCCAGGGGTCTTCAAGCACTGATAATTTGCCCAGTCACTTGAGACTGACGCAGAGCTACCTGCTTGGCATGTCTGCGGGACAAATACACTTCAGAGACTGAACGAAATAGAAAGAAACATGTTTATCAGCCATGCCCTGCCCCATATGTATAATACTAGAGAGGTATAGATGCCAGCTTAAAGATGGAATAAGAAAAAAAAATTATTTTGTCACTTAATTGCAAGAATAGTGTCAAAAGATTCTAGAAATAAACTAGGTGTGAAAGGAAAGTCCCAAATTGCAAGCGGAGAAATGACAAGGACCTCCATTTTCCTGACAACTTCCTTGGGGAAAGGGAATTGTTCTAAGGATGGGTTAGGCAGCGCTGACAGCTTGTCTGTCTGATTTGTGCAAAGCACAGTGTCTCATTCATCTTGATTTTCTCTGTAATTTTTTTTCTCAGAGAAGTAATTAGCAAAAGTGGTTATTTCCATATAGCAGTGGTCAGATGATTTAAAAGAAAAAGAAGGAATAAATTCTTATTTTAAAAGCAAGAGATCGAGTACTGTTAGCAAAATGTGGAGTAAATTAATCCCTAAATAATACAATTTTGCATTTAATGTTGCCTCAAAAATAGGTTTGTTTATTCAAACCTATAATCTTGTCATATTTGTTTTCATCCCTGAACACTTAGTGAACCTTACCAGAACTGAAGTCTGGGATGTAAATAGCCATTTAAGTCAAGCAATTAACTCAAAATAAGACAGTGATATTTTGAAGTTTGGCATGTTTGGTTGGGTTTTTCTGTTGAAAAACAGTTTAATTTGAAGATAATTTGTCCTATATAAAGATTTTTAATGAAAATATTAAAGATCTGAGATTGAGGACATGACACAGTAACTGTTTCTGACTTCCTGAGAGCCAATTGTGATTGTAACATATGTTTATGGATGTTGGACTGCACTAATTTCATCTGAATTTGGAATACTCAGAAGATTGTATATATTTTGTTCAGCAAAAGATTACACTTGAATTCATTTCTGAGCTTGTTGAAAAACCAAAATCTGGATGGTAGCTGCTCTGAGTCCTTGTCTTTGGAACTTGGTTCATCCATTGATCTCAAAAGTTAGCTTTGGTTACCCTCCAAGACAAATTTATTACCCTCCTGTCTGAAGAAATCTCATAGAAGTGAGTTGGAGTCTGTGCTCCCACTGTAAAGGATTACTGGATTCACACCAGATTTTGCTGATTTTTGCTAAGTTTAAGTATATGAATCGAAGAGCTCATTAGCATATTTTACAATCATTCAATAAAATACAATTAACATATTTTCTTACCTTCTCTTTTTTCTTTTTAGTGAGCCATGACTTATTATCAGCAACTTGGATTTTATTTTCTCTTTAGTTACTCTCTAACTGAATTCTTCTAAGTCTTCTCTAATTAGTAGGATACAACTCTTTTCAATGGGTGCAATTTAATAATATTTTGTTTGGTTGTGCTGTAGGCTATGAGGTCTTTGATGAGAATGGATTTGTAATTTCCATATAGAGCTAATTGGATTTCTTGATTATCTTGCTGAAGGTAACCAAAATGGCCTTCCCATGAAGTCAAAGCCTGAAAGATTTTCTTTCAGAAATAATAGCCTTTTCCTCCTGATGACTATGTATTGCTTGAGTCGGCTAAATATTCCTTTTTTTCCTTCTTTTTTTGCTGCTTGTCTGAAGTGTAGCAGCCTTCTATTCAGAGTTGCAACTCTACACTCATGCTTTAAAAAACCATGAGTGTTTCTGGATTATAAATCATTTGCAATGAGAAGCAAGATCATGTGCATATGAACCAATTACTTCAAAGGGATTTTAGCTGAGAAGGCATGTTTTAAAAAAAGTGAGTTAAACAAGCCTCAGATAACATTCATAAGGCAGGAAAGTGTTATTAGTTAATGTACATGAAGTGAAACACAGAAATAGTGTAGAAGAGCATTTTTTGAAAGAATTATTAACATTGATCAGTTTACATGGAAATTAATCATTGAGCTTGTATATGTAGAGTTAGATCATTTTGGTAGTCCCATACATGATGATTGCAAAATTATAGTATAACATATCTTATTATGTTGATTAAAACTGAACTGTGAAAATCAGAAACCCTCCCATCCATCTCCATGGTATGGATGACAATGTTTTAAAGCATTTTTCATTATGCTTTTCCTGCAATTTTTTATGTTACCCATTTAATTCACTTTTATTTTAAGCTCTACATTAAAAGAGTCTTTCAAATGTATTGTCAATTGTACTCATCCATATGAATATGTTCCTCAGAACAGGCTGATCTTTATTGCTTTCAAGACTGTCAGGAATGGTCTAAAAAGCAACTTAAATGACTATGTAGCTTTAAGAATCTGCTGACATGCTTGCATTGCATGGCTCTGTGAATAGCTGACATACAATTACAGAGATCATCAACTTAGTAATATTGACATTTCCCAGGAAGGAGGACACTCTATAGCATACAGACCTGAGTTGTGATGTTGACATTGTTGGTAGTTGTTTCTGGAATTGGTCTCCTCTGGGCTCAGGCTCTCCTTGTGCCTAGTGTGGATCAGAAGAGCTGGCTGCAGTTTCTTCTCCATCAGATCCAGAGACTTTCTGGTGCTTTTTCATTGCAAAGAAGCCAAACTTTTGCAGCAGTGAATAATTTGCCAATGGGAGAGCAAGAGGAGAGGGAGTGCATCTAGTCCACTATATCTATTGTTTACTGCAAGAAGATACCTAGATCTTTACAGGAAACCCTAATTACCAACTCTGTTTCAAATATTTCTCTATGTATATATTGGTAAGATATGTTTTGTATAAGGGAAAACTTGATTACACATACTTTTTAATTCTGCAACCTGCGCTGAAAAGACCTACATAGGGACAGAAATTAATTTTTTTAACACAGAATGCTCTTCTACAGTATTTTCATATGTATGATATAGATGTATGGTAACTGCACATGATATAAGTGTGCAAAATCAAAATGAAAAGATATGAACAACAGCCTTCATACAAGACAACCTAAATATTTTTAAGCTTCTTCTAATACAAGTATTTTACTTTATTTTAAGGTATGGAGGAAAGAATTAATTTTGGTTTTAATCACCTGTGTGGCATTTTCTTTGCCACAGATGTGGGGATTTTTTCTTTGCTAGCAATTTGTAATGACATGAATGTAAAATTCTTTGAGATCTTTAAAGTAATTCTGTTTTTCTACCCCGTATTGTAATTTAGTGAACAGTTGATTATACAAAGATTATCTTGGCATTGCCTTGCTTTATGGTATCCAAATATGGACTAAGCTGGCATCTTCATGGGAAAAAGTGCCTTTATTTCAGACATATCAGAGTGGAAAAGAATTGAATCAGCCTTTTATTATTTAGCTGATTATACACATTGTACAATACTTGTTTACAAATATTTTTTTTTGTTTCTATTGTTATTTTATATTCTGATTCTCTCTCTTTCCAGGTTTCCATAGCAACTCTTGTACAGCTTGATCATTAGAAAGAAGTTCTCTTTAATTGATCTCCTAATGTATAGCTTAATAGTAACTGTTAAGCAGTCTTTTGTTTCCAGGTCATATTTAAGGTTCATTCATTTGCATAAAAACATCTCATTAGTTCAAACCAATCATTATTAGCAATTTCCTTCCTTTAGTTTTTTAATAACTAAATCCTTCATTGAGGTTTTACAAATAGCAAATATTTATAGCTTGTAGAAAGTGCTTTCTCAGTGAGCCTGGGTGCTTTGTTTCTATGAGCAGCAAGAAAATTACAGAGCTTCAAAATTTTGGTCACATAATACAAAAAGAAGGTGTCTTTTTCTCCAATTGAAATTTAAATAGGCCGTGCTAGCTATAGACTAGAGGCAATATTTAACAGCAAAGTTACAATGTAATAGAAGCTTGTACAAATATGAATAATGATGTAAAAAAATAACCAAGAGTAACTGAATTTCCCCACCCCCACTGGCAGCACAAAAGACACAAAATTCCTGCTCTAAGAAGCAATGTTCTTCATTGCATTCTTACCTGAAACAAAGTCAAGTGTAGATATGTAAAATTAAATTAAAATAGCATGTAGACATTATTATTCATCAGGCAATAAGGCAATCAATTTGATATCTGTAATTGTTAGATGAAGAATTGAAATTAGCCATGTGCTTCTCAGTACATGCAATTGCAGATCTGTATGGGTATGAAATGAGTTTTACTAAACAAGATCCACCGTAATATGTACCTCTGTAAACATACAGTTTGCTTCACCTTCTTGCATATAGAAGAACTATTTGGATAAACCGAAAATAGATGATTTTCCAGTGTGAGGAACTGAGGGAAAAGCACTTTCACCAGCAAGGATGCTTTTTTTTTCCCCTGATCTTCTATAAGAGGTTTCATACTCTACTCTAGAAGAAGCTAATACTTAAAGAATAGTTTTAAAATAATATCATCAAGACAAAAATGCATAAGTATAGGTCACACCATCATGCTAAGCTCCAGAAAATGTAATTAGCAAGTGTAACCTTTTCTTCTTTTCCCCTTTTCTTTTTTTCCCCTCTTGCATCCTTGACCTCTCTGCGTCTTTATAGAAACTCTAATAGCATTAACATTATGCTACGATTAAAAAGTTGGACGGCACAACAATGCTGCTTGACAAGATATTTTTACAATCCTTTTTGATGTCATTTTGTTGGGATTGAATGTCCTTTGAACTCTTGCAAATTAAGTGGTTATCCAGTGGATGTGCTCTCATATGTTATCTCTTTGTGTTATCTGTTCGGTCTCTTCTGCTGTTTGCAATGAAGGATTGGTTTGCATTTATCCCAGCATCTCTACTTTTGTTGAAAAATAATTATTCATGCATAGGATGAATTTCATAATTAGGTTTAAAACCTTGATTTATTATCACTTTTCAATATGTTAAATGTATGTTTTTTAAAAATGGTCTGAGTTCTATGCGAGCTAAGCTGATAAAAATGCATGGACTTCTGTATCCAAAACTATTTTCATCAGCAAACATCAGAGATTTACCATAAGCATGAATCCAGCCCCCACCATAACGGTAGTGTAATGTCACTACTGGTTGCATCATATTGTATGTGCCCTAGTCACATTATACAGGCATAAGAAGACAAAAGCTTTAGTGACTGAAAAGTTTTGTGTAAATTAAAAACACATTGTCTAGAAAAAGCACCAAAGCTTTTAATAGGGTAAAAAAAGGGCATATCAGAGCATGAATTTTCCCTTCCACAGCCAGGTTAGTAAGAATTATGTCATTTAAGTCATGCATTTTCAGCTGGAAAGAAAACCTAATGAATTTTCCTTAAATGTCTCTGTATTTTTAAGTACAGTAAGATGAACAACAAACATCAATAGTGCAAAATCCCCTTCCTCTAAAAGAACCAAACCAAATAAACACACTTTTGAATGCTTATTATCTAGTGTTATGACTGAACCAACTTCATGGGAGAGAATAAAGATGGAATTTCTGAGGAATGTCACAGGGAGAGATGTCATGGAATGCTTTGACACTAACAGGTTCCAACAAGTCAAGAAGTATCAACCAGGATTAAAGCAGATAATGAAAGAACCATGCAACCCAGTGACATTTAGATTTATGAGCCAAGAACAGGAGCACTGAAGTTAAGCTGCAAGCAGATTTCTATGCTTAAGGAAAAAATGGAGGGATTGAAACAGGAGCTGAAATTGCTGATAGAAAGTCGTAAACCCAAGTTGGGTTCTGATGACTGTAAAGTTTCACTTTGACGTGCCATCAGAGACAGAACAAGACCAGATAACAGGATAGTTGTGCAAAAGGGTGAAAAAATGGAGGATGTGAAAATTCAGAGCAGCATGACAGAGAGGGAGACGTTTGATTTATACACCCACAATAGGTATTTTGCTGTTAAGAGGATGAGAAATTGATTTAGACAATGCTTAACTTATGCAGAATACTAGAAAGCTGTAACTCTCAGAAAAAAAATACACTAATACTTTGATGATACATTTTTATTACAGACAAAAGGTATCTGCTAACAGGTTGTTATTAGCCATTCAAAAAATAAGGTTTATGCTGTCTTCCCTTGGTCCAGGCTTGTTCCTCTGCATTAGGATAGTTTTCAACAGGTAATCTCAGACTGTGCTTTTTTCTTCCCTGAATCTGTTGCCTGTAGGTACAAGAGACAGAAATTTTTAGCTCTTCTCACTGTAGTTTGTGATATCTTGTGCTTTTCTAGTGCACAATTCACCCTCTGCATTGAAGACAGACCTAATTCAGACTTTCTTCAACAGTCATCAGTCTAAGTGCATAACAAATTTTACTGACATAATTTGTCAGGTGAAAGGCTCTGGTTTTCATTGTACAAATGCTAAGCTAAGGACTGAAGAATTACTTTCTCAGGGGTAGGGGTTCACAGTGGTCCCGGAGGTGCAACTAGCAGAAAGGAGATGCCCCAATGTGAAGTGGAAATCAGGTTTTGTGGTATGTCCTGTCCTGACTGATGCATCCATTTCTGTCACTGAACAACCACTGACAGTGAATGCTTTTGTGCAGGTCATGGTCTGCAGGGAATGCCGTGGGCCAGGGCCAGAAGTGATGGCATCAACCTCCCCTGTGAGAGGTGAGTGCTGATAGTTGTGGCAGCGCAAGTGAGAAACTGCTGTAAAAGGTGAACAGGCTTCAGTTCATCCAGAGCTGATCAGAGGTAATGAATGAGAGGTCAACAGGAGGAACGCTGCAGAGACCATAGCCTATGGCTCCCAAAGACAAAAAGGAAAACATGAGTGACTCAGAGCAGGAGCTCTCCAAGAATATGCTACTTCTGGTAGGAAAACAAGGCTCCACACCTATGCACAGTGAGTCACCTATAAAACTGTTTCAGAGATATGGCAAATGTGTTCTCCTGGGAGAAATCCAGGGGACAGCTCTATGAACTGGTTTAGGATCAGAGATGGAAAGAGGCAGCAAGAACATAAAGGAATGGACGTAGTCACCAAGTTGTGTCTGAAGTCCTCCCAGTAAACTGCTGCACAGCAAGAAGTATCTAGTAATTATATAGAGCCAGAATGTCTTGTGTGTCTTTCCTGCCAGTTTCTTCTCAAACTCATGAGAAAACTGTGTTTTAGGGAAAAGTGAATACTTCTAAATAGCTCTTCTCCCAGAATTCACTTTCTAAATGTCATACATTCTGAAGTCCCAATCTCTGGGGTGGAAACTGTAAGCCCCTTTGCCATTTTACACACAAATTAAAAAGTGTCACAAGAAAAGGCAGGAGGTAATCTCAGTGGAGGATGTTTACAGCTTCTGCTTCTCTTCAGATGTGTATTTCCAGAATCTTCTCATGATTGATCCTTCCTGGGAAAAGTTTTGTAACATGTATTACTACAAGAACAAACTAAAGGGAGTTACGCACTTTAGCATGACATATCCAGCTAGGAGGATTTCTGTATATGGATGTGGTCTATATCATTTCACACAGAGGTTGAAGAACAGATCTGCTTTATTTATTGATACAGACTTATCTGAGTAGGTATAACTTGAATTGATTACAAAATTAACACGTCTTGATTGTACGTATTTTTGGGGGGGATGTCACACAGATATGTGTGTGACCCTCAGTCATGTGGTAGGCTTATTCTTTGCTGTATCATCCTTCTGAGTCTGAACTTTCAGGGTGTTTTCTTCAAGCATAGGAATAAGAGAATGGAGTAATAGAAGAATGTGAGAGCTATTTCCACAAAAGTTTGAAGGAGAATCTCTAGGAAGTGTTATACTTGGTGAACTAATAACTAGACAAACTGAGTGGCAGCAATACTACCAATAGGTACAAATTTCCTTAGGGCACCACTACACACATGAAAGAATGCATATAATGTTATAATAATCTAGGTGAAAGTACAGGAAGTACTGATCTGATGTAGCGAATTCCTCAGCTTCCTACAGAACCTACAGCTTCCAGATTCCCGTTTCTCATGATAAAGTTTTAACAATTGTGGCTTGATGTTAAGATAGATAAGAATGATATTCGAATTTCCCCAGCCTTCCTTCTGAAATTCAGAAAAGAGTACAGAAGTGAAGAGCCAGAAAAAGCACACAGTCCCTGTCAGACAAGATAGGAAATACAGAATATTCAAAAGGTCATACTCAAGCCATGAAATTTGTATGAAGTGTTTTATTGTGTAATACATTACACCATCTTTTGTATGGCTGAACCATGCAAAGAACTAAATTACCTAACACATTTTTATACTCACTATTGCAATACATTTAAGTGCGCATAGTTGATTTCATTCAAATTATTGCCCAAAACAATGAAAACAATGTATCAATAAAAGAAATAAAAGTCTTAATTAGTTACAAAAAGAAATATGTAAATTCCTGATTATCTTGAGTGAGAACAAAGTAACATGCTTGGTGAAAAAAAAACAACAAACAAGCAAACAAACAAATATCTATTTGATCTAAAGTTCAAATAAAATTTAAAAAACAAATACAATGAGAATTAGTTTTAAGAGCAGGAGAATATCAAAAGGAAAAAAACCAAAAAAGATTAGTTAGAAGCTTTAAAATATATAATAATTATAAATTTTAATTTAGAGTATAATATAACAGTTCTGAAAGACTGAATGAGAACAAAAATGAGAATAAAAGGAGCAGGATGGTGGGAAAAAGTCAGTGATCACAGTAAATGCCACGGTGAGAATTTGAAAATGAGAGCATAGATGAATCAGAAGACTAAAGTGAACAAAAGAAAGGTGAGAGATGTCAATGAATGCAAGGCTAAAATTACATTTCCTGTAAGGTTTTGGAAATACTGATACTGCTTAAAGGAACAGCTTAGAAGACTACCTTATTCAAAAGCCAAGACTGAAAATACCAAATGCATTCAATGCATATTTTAAAAGACCATGGCAAATATCCTGCATGTTGCGTAAGTATGTGAAATACTATTACATACACTTCTGTATTTCTTAAAAAATAACAAAGATAGTTTGTGATGAAAGCAATTTTCACAACCATGGATTTTAAATTCTGAAAAAATTTAGACCATATGCTTATAATACATATGAAACTCAAGCTATATAAAGGCACATCTTCTGCTCTGTGCTTAGCCTGATAACTCATAAGGTCATCAAGTAGCCTGGTAGGGTTGAATTTGCAGACTACTTGAATATTTTCAATATTCAATAGTCAATAATTTAAACAGTTATTTAGTACTTATCTAATTACACTTATTGCCTAGAGAGTCTTAAATAAAGGTACTTATCAGCTAAACTGAAAACTGTTGCATCATGTCCTGTACAAAATATTTGGAGAAAAATAAATGGAGAACTACACCTTGACTCAAACTGATTTATTGGCATATGATTTGCTAGAAAAATACTAGTAGATGAAGCATAATAACTGGGTTTAGTTATGACTGATCATACAGAAATCAATTCACCTAACTGGGACCACAGCTCAGACAGAGGAAAAATAGTAGGCTGACAAAAATTTATTAAAAGTATAATGACATTTTCAAGATGTAATGCTTAAGCAATGCAGTTAATCCACCCCAGCTTGAAGGGTTTTACATAATTCTAGGCAGCCTAAGATCAGTAACAAACAGACACATTTTTGATTCTAAGTCAGCATTAAATTTAATGGAATCTAAAATCAAGATACCTCGCTGAGACTGTTCAGTTAAAGCCTTCAGAGTTGAACTCTTGCCTAAACTAAGCACTTATTTTTCTTATTGGCTGAAAACAGTGTTAAAAGCACCTAAAATATCATGTACTTCGCAGGAGCAGGTAGCTGATTTGAGTTAATTATCAAAATCAAGAACAATTAATGCAGCAAGTCAAAACATTAGGTAAGCAGTACTAATTTTTCCCTGCGTTAGCCATATATAATCAAAAGCCTTGTATGTAATTTACTGAATATAGTGAGGATAAATGCTGCATTTATGCACATTTGAAAAACATTCTCTGTGTAAAAAATGTAACCCAAAGTTGGACTCCTAATATGAGGAAGCAATCAGGTTTGTTCAGCACTCAGGCGCTAAAGGTCTATTGCTGTTAAACTGTAAGTAAAACGTAAATACAAGTATAATATAGATTCTTAATGTCATTGAAAATAAAATGCAGCATTGAATCTCATCTAGCAAGGTTTTTGACTGACAGCTCAAGCCAGAGTTACCAATCTGAAACAAAAGAAGGAGAAAGAAAATCTAGATTGATGGAGCAATCTTGCTCCTATTCAAGTCAATGTAACAGTCTCATTCAAGCATGATCAGGCTCCTTTTGTGCTATATACTAAGTACATAGAACTCTCCCTCTTAGTCCAAGAGGGCTTACCTGAGGAGAAGGTGAAATTTAAAATTTTTCTTGATCATTAGGCTTCAGTTGATGACCAATATAGTCATAATTATTGTGTTTATATTATCAGTGCAAGGGATTTTTGCAACAATTAGCTGTCTAAAACATGAGGATCCCATTCCCTAAATTTTCAAAATTGCAAAATGAATTTAATATTATTGTATTTTAAGTCTTTCACTACTGATTTTGCTGATATCTTTATTGCTTACTTCAATTTATTCTGAAATGACTAAAAAGTATTTTTTTCTCAAATATATCCTGAGGGTATATGTAAACAAATTTTGCTAATTAAGCATGATTTTCTCCTTTTCTTAACAGCTTCATATTCCTTTCCCATGAAAACTAGATGCAACTGGTGTACATTCTTATTAAAACTTCTTCTTTTATAAAGAAAAGATTGATTTAGTGGGATGCAAATATGTATCTAAGGGTTTGCATGGCAAGGGCTTTGTAGCAAGGAAACTGCAGGGAGGGTTTCTGGGAGAAGGACTTGCCTCCATGTTGGCCAAGACCTGTGCCAGTCAGTTCAAAGAAGGATTTGCTGCTGGACAAGGCTGAACTCATCAACAACAGTGGTAGTGCCTCAGGGATAACATATTTTGCTGTGGAGTGAGGAAAAAAACCTGCAGGAGTGAGAATATGTGAGAGAAACAACCCTGTAGACACCATGGTCATAGCTCCAGCTGCTGGAGCAAATTCCCCTGCAAATCACAGGGAAGACTGTGGTGAAGAAGACTGTTCCACTGCAGTCTGTGAAAGACCCCGCAGTGGAGCAGGTAAGCATGGTTGAAGGAGTCTGTGATGCTGTGGAGAGCCTACATAGGAGCAGGCTCCTGGCAGAACCTGAGGACCCATAGAGAGAGAAGCCCATGCAGAAGCAGATTTGCCAGCTGAACTTTTGACCCTGTAGGGGACCCACTCTGGAGCAGTTAACCAAGAATTGTAGCCCACAGCAAGGATTCATATTTGAGTTCATGGAAGACCATCTCCTGTGGGAGGGACTCCATGTTGGAGCTGGAGAAGGAGCCCTTCCCTGAGGAGGGAGTGGCAGAGACAACATGTCCTGAACTGACCATAATTGCTATTCTCTGTCCCCAGCACCACTGTGAGGGAGAGAAAATCACAAGCACAGTTGAATCCAGGAAGAAGGGATAGTTGGGAGAAAGGTGTTTTAAGGTCCTGAGGAAAACCTGTCCTACTATTAAAAACTGAGGCAAAGAAGGTGTGAAGTACCTCAGCTTTTTCCTCATCTTGGGTCACTCTGTTCCCTCCCATGTCCAACAAAGAATGGAGGTTTTCATTGCCCTTCCTTTTGCTATTGGTGTATTTATAGAAACACTTTTTGCTATCCCTGACAGAAGTGGCCAGATTTGATTCTAATTGTGCCTTTGTCTCTCTAATTTTCTTCCTGCATGACCTTACTAAATTCCCGAACCCTTCTTGAGTAGCTTGCTCTTTTTTCCAGAGTTGGTAAGCTCTCTGTTTTTTCATAATTTCCTGCAAAGTCTCCCTGTTCAGCCAGGCTGGCCCCTTTCCCACCGGCGGGACAGC
>NW_008680884.1:0-350 GCF_000695815.1 Acanthisitta chloris | reverse complement strand
CCCCCAAACCACCACATCTCCCACCAGTCCTTCTCTGTTTGCGAACAGCAGGTCCAGCAGGGCCCCACCCCTAGTAGGCTCATCTACCAGCTATAGTAGAAAATTAGCCTCTATGCACTCGAGGAACCTCTTAGACTGCCTTTTCTCTGCTGTATTAAATTTCCAGCAGATATCCAGCAGGTTAAAGTCACCCACAAGAACAAGGGCTGGTGATTTTGAGACCTCTGCCAGCTACCTGTAGAGTAAATCATCATCCTCATTGTCCTGATTGGGTGGTGTGTAACAGACTCCCACCAAGATCTCAGCATTGTTGGCCTTCCCCTGAATCTGACCCACAGGCATCAACCTTG
>NW_008680883.1:48249-48479 GCF_000695815.1 Acanthisitta chloris | reverse complement strand
TTTAGCATTAAAAATGCCACAAAGGCATAGAATTCAGCCTGCCACTATGCTGATCACCATCCTTGCTTTCTTTCTGCATCGATCTCACCTGAGTTTTATGCCATGAGCTTAGAAATTAATGATCTTTAAAGGCAAAAATTTAAGATATACATATGCTGTCCTAGATTTGGTGAGATCTGTCTGATGCTCTGGGTTTTCCAAGCCTCTCAGACTGTCAGACCAAAGTTCCC
>NW_008680883.1:45767-48231 GCF_000695815.1 Acanthisitta chloris | reverse complement strand
AGCAGGAATAAATTTGGGAGGGAGGTGAAAGAAAAGAGGAATAAAAAGACAGGGCAAAACACCTTTGAGGACCTCTCTGCTCTGCAGAGCATCACACACAGGTCTCCTCACAGTCCACTGATCCATCAGCTGAAAGAGCCACCAAAGTCAACAAGAATATTTCATACATAGAGTAGCTGAGAGGATGCTCATTTCCCTTTGCTGCGGACCACTCTCCCTCCACAAAGCACATTCCCAGGCAGTTTCTCCCGGGTGAAACTCAACACATCCAACTGGCAATGCAAATAGAGAGGAAAAGTCTGAACACATACCACCTAATAGCTGATTACACCCAACAGAGTGTTAGAAGGAGTATTCCAAGGCTGATTTCTAAGGTGCTTGTAAGATCAAACAACACATAGAGAACATAATCCATGGGAAGAAACATGGATACACCAGAGCTGAGGTTTTCTTTCTCCACAGCACCATTTCTCTCTGAGCTAAATCTTTTCCATATCTGTACACTTTGTTCCCCACTAGTTACATAATTATGGTAAATATCTTTCAATGCCTTTTTCCTCTATTAAAAATGCCATTTTTAGACAACTCAGATCCAAAGAAGGACTTCAAACAGACATCAGACTTGGTCTTCGACATCACATTAACTCTCCCAGAGCAGAACATGAAATCAAACAAATCAGTCAGTACTGGAGTTTACGTCACACCTATAACAGTAACTATGTGTTCTCCAAACAGCAGCCTCTTCCCTCTGGGATCCTCATTTCCACAGCCAGATTATTCGAGCACATGCACCCAATTGCTTAGGGAGGGGAAGGGCAGGCAAGAAAAAGGAAGGGAAGGAAAGGGGAGGGGAGCTCTGGAGGGAAGGGAAACTCTGGAGAGAAGGGAGGCTCCAGAGGGAAGCTTAGCTGTGATGGGAAGCCCAGCTCCAAAGCTAAGGGGAGCTCAGCTCTGCAAGGAAGCCCTCCAGCTTCCAGCTGACTCTCCCAAGCATGTTTGGTTTATCTAAAGAACCCCCCTTCTGATTCTTTTCCTTAGGATTTCCAGGCCTTCCTCTTTCTCTGAATTCACATCCAACTCCTCTCACTAATCTCACAGCACTGGCTTTGCTGAGAGGTCTTCCCTGCAAGACATGTTCCCATCCAGCTCCCTGATGGAAACTCTTTCTCCCTTCATTAAGGGATTAACCATTCACTAATGACCATCTGCTCTCCCCATGGAATATGGACTACCAGGAAAGAGCCAAGGAACTCCTGTCCTACCTGTATATGCCATGTTCTTCGGGTTTCCATAGGGAGCCCCAGGTTGGACGGGGCTGTAAACAGGATTCATGGTGGAAGACCAGGAACTCTGAGGACAAAAGAAAAGCAGAGTTGAGCCTTATGTTAGCTCCAGAGTCTTCTGTGCACAGAGCCCTCTGCATCCTGTTGGATTTCAAGACACAAAGAGCTGTGAAGGAAAGGATTTAAAACCAGACATGACAACCACAGAGCAGATTTAATAATTCAGGTTTGGGATCTCTCTCTTAATTCCCAGAACTTCTTCAGTGACGCATTTTCTGCCTACGAATGTACCTGGAGAAGCTTAATCTTACACATCCCTTCTTTAGGGGGGCTCAGAAATCATGACCTCACTTCTAGCTTGTCAGGAACAAAGAGGAGAAGCCACCAAGTCAGAAAAGGAGTTCTGCCCCTTGGAAAAGCTAATGGTTCCTGGGTGACAAACCCAACTTCAGTCCTTCAGAAGTCAGCAGATAAACTACCACTTGCAACCGGCAAGGCGGAAAAGAGCAAATATTTAGGAGTTTTCAGTGTCAGCTGACTATGGTGATCTTAAGGCCAAGGCTTGGGTCCTGTGTCACCCACCACTGGCCCCTTATGAACGAAGAGATCTTACCAGCCCTTGTGTTTCTCTCTCCAGTATAGACACTGAAGCAGCGCAGGGTGAGCTGCTTGTGAGTTTTATTTAGAGGAAAGCAAGTAACTTGGGAATTTGTGTCTCCTAACTGTCAGTTAAGCAACTGGCTCAGTTAATTATCTTAATGAAGCACATTCTCAGTTCTGATTAATGGCAAAATCAGTCATTAAGCTTTATTAGGCAATGCATTTGTCTCCACAGCTATCCAGCGACACAAGGACCACAGCTTCAAAATCTGGGATTTCATTTAAAATGTATTATTTTCCAGTTCATAAATAGCTCCTGTTCTTCCCAAACAAGTCTCCTGTTCTAGATGCAGTTTGTCACATCATTAACTCCTTCTGCTGTACCTCCTGATAGTAAACAAGTCAAATGTTAAATGTTAGCACTGATTGACTTGACAACAATTACTGCTTAATTAATTAGCTGGCCCTCCACCCCCAAGTTAGCACAGAAGGAGCATTCTCAGAGCAAGGGAAATCAGGTTGATAAAGCAAGTGGTAAGAGAAAGCTACAGGGACACAGGAATTTCCATCAGTGGCTTCAC
>NW_008680883.1:44426-45738 GCF_000695815.1 Acanthisitta chloris | reverse complement strand
AAAATCAAGAAACCATGAAAGGTTCTGGCTGGAGATTGACATCCAAACAGGAGGGTTCTATGGCCCTTGGTCCTTATGTCCCCTGGGAGTCTTGGTGAGCCTGGGCCTGGTAAGTGGGTGTTTGCCATCTGGCTTATGGTTTACAGGAGAAAATCCAACATCATCTATCTCCAGGATAGTGAACACCAGAGTCTGGAAGTGTCCCTACGGCTGCCATATGGATCCTGCTTCACACAGGAGGCTGTTTCTGTGTAGGATGTGGTGGACACAGGATCAGGATGCTCCAAGCCCCATCCAACCTGGCCTGGAACACTTCCAAGAATGGGGCAATCACAGCTTCTCTGGGCAACCCGTGCCAGTGCCTCACCATCCTGACAGGGAACAATTCCTTCCCAATATCCCATCTAACCCTGCCCTCTGGCAGTGGGAAGCCATTCCCCCTTGTCCCGTCCCTCCAGGTTCTTATCCAAAGTCCCTCTCCAGCTCTCTTGGAGCCCCTTCAGGTACTGGAAGGGGCTTTAAAATCTCCCTGGAGCCTTCTCTTCTCCAGGCTGAACACACCTAGTTCTCCCAGCCTGTCTCCATGGCAGAGATGCTCCAGCCTTTGAAGGATCTTTGTGGCTTTCTCTGTTATCTAAGCCCAACATTTCCATGTCCCTGCCCCCAGCAGCAGGGTGAAACAAGATGTTCTCTAAGGTCCTTTCAACTCAAACAAGTCTGTTATTCCATGCAATACAATTTCTGAGGGTCCCTCTTCCCTCTGCCTTCCAGCTGAATGTGTATTCCTCCCAGAAACACACACAGGGACAGCTGAACCTGCTCCCAACAAGGCTGGACTCGTGGCTGCAGTTATAAAGTACCTTGTCCAACGCTTTTTATCCCAGATAAAAACATTGTCATCACAATGGGGGTCTGAGTGCCTTGTGAGGAAGAGGCCTGTGCTTCCTCCCTGCTTGGCATGCAGGGTGGTATTGCAGGCAGCAGGAAAGAGCCTGTGCAAAGGGCATTGCAGTGGGATCATTTCCTTTTGCCTTCTGCAAGGCAATTCCATTCTAAAATACATTTGGAATTCATTGCAGGCACCACGTGTTGGCATTCAGAAAGCAACACTGGAATGGGAAAGAAACAGGATTAGCAAAATTAAAGCTTCTGCACAATAACCTGCAGCAATTGCTTGTGTCCATGAATGCCCCACAAACACTAACAGAAATGAATTATAAACAAACACCAGAGCTGCTCACTGCACAGAGCTTCCAGTTCTTCCTAACCCCCATGACAGTGATGCTCAGTTGCCTAGAGAGACTCTGGCTAG
>NW_008680883.1:44046-44388 GCF_000695815.1 Acanthisitta chloris | reverse complement strand
AAGCTGCTAGCAAACAGTCTTGGGATATTTTCTGACTGTAACCTGGTTACATGTTAATCTGTTTGATCCTTCTTGTGAAGTGCATAACATGGTCCCAACACATGAGGAAACTCCTGCAGATGAAGGGCAAACAGTAGCACAGGGGAGCTCAGGCCTCAGGTAGTCTCTGCACCTGGCACACCATGGCTGTGCCAGGGAATTCTGAGCAGCAGGAGAAGGGGAATGGAAGTTCTTGGGCTGTGAATGCTCACCTTGAACATGCTGTGCTGTGAAGTGGCTGCAGAGCTGCTCTGGGGTGCTGGAGCAGAGCTGGAACATAGCTGAGCAGAGCCAGACTCGTGC
>NW_008680883.1:37636-44012 GCF_000695815.1 Acanthisitta chloris | reverse complement strand
AAGAGGAAACAGCCTCCAGTTGCACCACGGGAGGTTTAGGTTGGATATTAGGGGAAATTTCTTCATGGAAAGGGCTGTCCAGTCCTGGCACAGGCTGTCCAGGGCAGTGGTGGAGTCACCATCCCTGGAGGGATTTAACAGCCATATGGACTTGGCACTTGGTGACGTGGTCAGTGGTGGGTTTGGCAGTGCTGGGGGAATGGCTGGACTCGATAGTCTTAGAGGGCTTTTTCAACCTAAACAATTCCATGATTCTATTACTATGTCCCCCATCCCTGGTGACACTCTGGGTCACCTTCTACTTCCTCCTCATCCTTCAGGAACACTCAAAGCACTCAACAGCCATCACAGGTATCACCACCACCCCAAACTCCTGCAGACACACAACAACAGAACACCTTACCCTGTTGGTTTTCTCTATCACTGTTTTACTTTATGCTTTTGCAAACACCATGACCACATCCCCCATCTTCCTAGGGGGGTTTCCCATCCCCATCACTAGGGTTGGAAAAGACCTCCAAGATCACCTTGGTTTGGTCCAACCCAACCAAACACCATCATGTCCACTAACCGTGTCCCCAGGTGCCACATCCAGATGTCTTTTAAATCCCTCCAGGGATGGTGACTCCATCACTGCCTTGGGCAACCTGTGCCAAGGCTGGACAACCCTTTCTGGGAAGAAATTCCTCCTGATGTCCAACCTGAACCTGCCCTGGTGTAACATGAGGCTATTTTCCCCTGTCCTATCAGCAGCTTCAAATACTATTGGTCATCAGTAATATTTAACATGCAAACAAGCTTTAACCATGTGTTTCTATGCACACCTTGGTGGATCTGGCATGTAGGTCTTTCCCACTTCTACCATACAGAGGCAAAGAAAGAGGACACTGAAGGAGGTTAAAGCCAAAAGCCTAAAAGAATATACCTGGCATTCAGGAAGTTTATGAAGTTATTATCATTTTCTTTTCAGAGTAAGTGAATGAAACCTTTACAAAGAGAATGTTATTAGGAAATATACTTTACAGGACTCTTACAACAGTGACATGGACAAGGGTGAGACTTTCAGGCTCTCAAAAATTAAATGGTAGACCTAAACTCAAGTCCAACTGGAAAGGAAAGAGTAAACAGTGCAAACAGGAGCTGTTCTGGACCAGGCTTTTCTGTCTTGTTTCATTCAGTCCTTGTGTCAAGGTGACTTTAAGTCCCCGTTTCCTTGCGTTTTGTGAAGCTGGGATGTAAATGCTTTTGAGAGACTCATTCCTTACACTTTTCTCTGGAAACAGAGTGGCAGTTTCTCTGTGCATCACAAATGATTTCACATCAGACACCACAGAACCAACATGAGGGACTGTGAACAAAGGAAAGAGGCAAAGCAAAGAGATCTGTTTCTTCCCTGACCTGCACATCACCTCTTAAATTCATTTCATACAAATCACATGCTAATAGTATTCAGCTAAAGTCTCCTTGAACATGAAAAGACCTCCTGACCTTACACTGCATTCAAATCCCAATCATTTTCCAACAATTTTGCAGTGAAGTCATTTGAAGCTTGACCCTCACTTGGGATCTGCCAAACAGTAATTAAATTACCTTCCAATTCATCTGCTAAAGGTTAATTTAGGCAAGTTATGAGGCTACAACCCACCTTTCCCCCAAAAAGTCTGCTCTGACAGTGTGCACCAGCTCAGATTCATTTCCACAATTAACAGCTCCATTCTTAATTTACTTTATTTTTAGCTCCACCATAATTAAAAGCTGATTGAACATATCTCACATGAAACAAAATATTTAACCTCTTATAGAAATAGAACAGGTTTTATAGAACATAAAACACTCAGGTTGAGACAGAATCCCAGAATGGTTTGGGTTGGAAGGGACCTTCAAGGTCATCCAGTTCCATCCCCTGCCATGGGCAGGGACACCTTCCTCTATTCCAGGGTGCTCCAAGCCCCATCCAACCTGGCCTGGAACACTTCCAAGAATGGGGCAGCCATAGCTGCTCTGGGCAACCTGTGCCAATGCCTCACCACCCTCACAGCCAAGAATTCCTTCCCAATATCCCATCCAACCCTGCCCTCTGGCAGTGAAAGCCATTCCCCCTTGTTCTGTCCCTCCAGGCCCTTGTCCCAAGTCCCTCTGCAGCTCTCTTGGAGCCCCTTTAGGCACTGGAATGGGCTCTAAGGTCTCCCAGGAGCCTCCAAAAGCCTTCAAAGACAGATCTATCACCATGGTGTAAGCTGCACTCTTGTTTCTCAAGGGAGTTCAGCCTGTTCAAGTGGAACTGGCACTGGCAGGGGCCCTAAGGTCTCCCTGGGGCCTTTCTCTTCCCCTGGCTGAACTCCCCCCCAACCCTGCTCTCCCAGACTGTTCTCACAAGCTGTGTGTTGAAGCAGAGATTCAGGAAGGCTTTAGTAGTCGATGTCACTGTACTCAGACATGGCTCTGCTGATATGAATCAGATCTAGGCTGGCAAGGCTGCAGCCCTCCAGGGGGAAACGCTGGCACACAGCATCAGCAATCTCAGACCATCAGAGGAAAAAGACACTGCAGAGCTTTTCTCTCCAGTCAAGTTCTGAATTAGAAGAGCTTGTTCAAATAATATTCCCTTCATTCCAGATACTGTAACTTGGAGGGAATACATAAACAGCAGGATATGAAAGTATTGGATTCACCTGGTGCAGTCAGGATGTTCAGTGTAGGAGCCTGGATAGCACTGACTCAGCAGCACAGCTGATGCAGTTGGAGATTAACTCGTCATCACTTGTGAATGGTCTTCTATGAGCTCTGACCATGACTGACATGCACTGCTCACTAGTTACACTGACAGTGATCTTCTGCTGGGATACTTCATGACATGAATGAGGCACAAGGAGTGCCACATGGAGTCCCAGGGGTTTGGAATGAGTCACTGTCATCTGCCACAGGGATGGTTACAGCTCAGACTACATCAACAAGAGAGCAGAGACAGGACGGGTACAATCATAGTATAAAAGATCATAAGATCAGGGCCATGAGTTACACTGACAGTGATCTTCTGCTGGGATACTTCATGACATGAATGAGGCACAAGGAGTGCCACATGGAGTCCCAGGGGTTTGGAATGAGTCACTGTCATCTGCCACAGGGATGGTTACAGCTCAGACTACATCAACAAGAGAGCAGAGACAGGACGGGTACAATCATAGTATAAAAGATCATAAGATCAGGGCCATGGGAGATGCTCTGAGGGCTGGAGCACCTCTGGGACAGGACAGGCTAGGAGAGCTGCAGGTGTTCAGCCTGGAGAAGGCTCTGGGGAGACCTTAGAGCCCCTGCCAGTTCCCAGAGCGGATCCAATTGAGCTGCAGAGGGACTTGGGACAAGGGCCTGGAGTGAACCAGTTCCCCTACAAGAGGTTTCAGAATGAGAAACCCAAAGCTGCCAGCACAGCTGATGTTGCATCAGTTGTTCCCAGTGCAGAAAACATCTCTCCACAGATGAATTCTGTGCGGCAAATTCCTGCCTTTACATCTGCCACACTGATGGATTTCCCCAGCAGGTACCAAATAAATACATGTATTTTTTAAAAGATCTAACATCTCTGTCCCTGTGTGTCCCAACCCATTCTCAGCAGTTCTCCAACCACTTCCTTGATATATTCCTATTAATTTCTTTAACTGGAGGCCTTGCTGGCTTTCCCTTTGGAAATGAATCCTGCTGCACTCTTGTACTTCGTGCTCTCCTCCTGCTCTCTGACTGAGCACGTCCTCCTCCAGCTGATTATCTCACTGCTTTCATCTTCACATCCTACTCCTTTTGTTTGGCTGAAAAGACTGAACACACACTTTGAAGACACTTCTCTCTGCTCTGAGGACCACCAATACCTGGGTAATATATGGGACAACTTGGGACCACTTGAAAAACAAGCAAAAGTACATTGTTGGCTTTTTTTGAGGGGGGAGAGGGGAAAGCTGCCAAGTGAGAAGCAAACAGAACTCACATTAAGAAATTAAGATATTCACAACAATCACAGGCAGAGCTCAGACCAGATTTTTACTTCCTAAGGAAATATGGGACAGTCCAGACTGAATAAAAAGAGGGATGTACCCCAAAAGGCAGTGGTGGTGCAATTATTATTAAAAGTCATCAAAAAAAGTTATTCAAATTGAAAATATGAAATTAATTAGTTGGTTTAAATCTTAAAGACTTATTTAATCACTTCTAGCTCTCAAACCTCAAAGTGGAGTGGGAGACTGCATATTCTACAGCTTGCTCCCCTCCCCCTGCCCACAAGCTTGGCACTGCTTTGGCTGAAGGCTAAACAGTGCTTGTGGGGATCACTGCTTGGTCACAACACGCCAAATCCAAGTGCCTTCATGACCAAACTGTGCTGTGCTCCTGGGCAGCTGCACGTGGGTGATGCAGACAACTTCCAGCATCCTTCCTCCCAGTCATGAGTGCATACATCCATCAAGGCCAGGTTGGACTGGGCTTGGAGCAACCTGGAATAGAGGAAGGTGTCCCTGATTGGAACTGGATGATCTTTAATGTCCTTCCAACCGAAACCATCCTTTTATTCTAAGATTCTGCCCTATGTCCTAGTGCTCTGGTGCTTATCCAACTCACAGCCTAATTAATTCTTTACTATTTAGCATTTCTTTTATAGACTCTGACCCTAGTGCTGCAAAAATACACAGTAAAACAACATATGGATATGAGGAGCCACTTGAACCACCAGGGATACAGCATCCATGTGTAGGTTAAAAAAATCATTATTATGGAATGGTTTGAGCTGGAAGGACCTTACGGGCCATCTCATTCCAACCCTGCCACAGGCAGGGCCACTTCCACTACCCCAGGTTGCTCCAAGCCCCATCCAACCTGCCCTGGAACGCTTCCAGGGATGAAGCGGCTACAGCTTCTCTGGGCAACCTGTGCAATCACTTTGGCCATCTCAGAGTTTGCTGCCCCAATAGTTCCATCCCTTTCCTACAAGTTCCTACATAGAATGGTTTGGGTTAGAAGGGACCTTGTTCTATGCCCCTGCCATGAGCAGGGACACCTTCCACTAGACCATGTTGCTCCAAGCCCTGTCTAACCAGGACTGGAACACTCCAAGGGATGGGGCAGCCACAGCTTCTCTGGGCAACCTGTGCCAGTACCTCACATGCCTCACAGGGAGGAATTCCTTCCAAATATCCAACCCTGCCCCCCTCTGGCAGTGGGAACCCATCCCCCTTGTCCTGTCCCTCCAGGTCCTTGTCTCAAGTCCCTCTGCAGCTCTCTTGGAGCCCTTTTAGGCACTGGAAGGGACTCTCAGGTCCCCAGGGACCTCCTTATAAAATCTCAGTGCCTGAGTGTGATTTCCAACCACAACTACTGTTATTTTGCATAAAAGCACCACCAAAAGAGTTAACACATTCCCTTGTCCAAGGCTATTACCCATGGATCAAATTCAAGAGTGCAACCAGCAGTGATATGATTAGTTTAATTCCTAAATGTGTCATTCACGTTGCTGTGGCACAGCCTCCACAGGAGAGCTGATGGCTTTCAGTGCATAAGTGCTAACAATCTGATTTCCTATCAATCAGTGTCCCTTTGAGGCCATGATTCCCACACTGATAACACTGAACAGAGTCAGAGAATTCCTGGCTGGGAGTTGGCACTGGAAGGTCTTTAAGGTTCCACTCCCACCCAAACCAGTCTCTGATTCTATGCTCTATAGTCATCATAGAATGTTAAGTTTTTGGAATGGACCATCTATGAGATCACCTGCCCTGGACAGGGACACTTCCCACCAGACCAGGCTGCTCAAGGCTTTATCCAATCTGGCTTTGGTTAACCAGTCAACAGGTTACCCCAAATTTTACACACATGGTGCCACCACGGCTTGGACTGTGTCTGTAATGCGTGCTTAACTGTCAACTTGCCTAAGCTTTCTGCATTTTTAATATCATTTCAGAGGTGATATAAGTACAAAGGCAAAAGTTTAATTGAAGACAGAATGTATAATGTTCAGGAAATTACCTTCTCTAAAGTACACTGAAATTAAACTTTAACATCTACCTGTAGCTTTGCACCATAAATCATAGAATCACAGATGGTTTGGGTTGGGAGGGACCTTAAATCCCATCCAGCCTCACCCTTTGCCACTGGCAGGGATACCTTCCACCAGACCAGGTTGCTCCAAGTGATGTAATAGAAGTAGTACACCAAACCTTGTAACAAAGGCAGCACCAAATCAAGAGCTTATCCATGTCGGAACAGATAGTCAGGGTGGTGCTACTTTTCCCAAGGAAAGGCAGTGCTGGGGGAATGGTTGGACTGGATGATCTTTGACGGTTTTTCCAGTCATAACTCCATGTTAGGGTTTTGTAGGGGGTCCTCTGTTGCTTTA
>NW_008680883.1:30543-37139 GCF_000695815.1 Acanthisitta chloris | reverse complement strand
TCCTCTGTTCCTTTAAGGAATTTTCCCCCATACATGTTATCAGAAGACGTTGATGGCTGGATACTTAAGAGAGACAAGAGAATGTCTGATCTCGAAATTTAAGCAGGGTCGGGCCCAGTTAGTACCGAGTGCTGTACTTGTAAAAGAAAAAGGTGTCCCGCCTGAGGTCCTTTGTCTCTCTTAAGTATCCAGCCATCAACGTCTTCTGATAACATGTATAGGGGGAAATTCCTTAAAGCAACAGAGGAGCCCCTACAAAACCCTAACCACTCCACGATTCTACTTATGACTGATGATTTAGTTATTATTAGAATCCAGTGCTACAGCTATTTTCCACTCCCTTAGGTGTAGCCATGCTTAAACCCACCTGGTGTGAGCACACAGAGGTGCCTGTAGCCTCACAGCTTCACATTACAAACTCCACAGAGCAAAAAACCTTTTACATATTGTGCCAAGCTCCTATCACACACTACACAGTGATTCCATGATTTACACTGCACATCCCTTATTTCTGCATTTTGAAAGAGAAGACAAAATGAGGCCTTTGATTTGCACCCAATTTGTGACACATTTCTTTTCATGCTGATCAGCCTCATCTCTGCACATAATAACCCTTTTTTTGCCATCATTTCTTCCTAACAATTCCATTCTCATCTCAAATGAACTCTGTCAATCATACACCAGGTGCACAGCAACTACTCCAGAGACAGATTCCCTTTCTCCAGGTTTCTCTCTGCTCTGACAATGCCCAAACGGATAATACCTGTGATGAACCCCCAACCTGGCAGGGGATTCATTCTGGTAAGATTTGCTCTAGTTGCTAGTGAATTAACAAGTCTGTTTTTACATGGTGGGAAAATAAACTCAATATTCCCAGAGGATGTTCTGTGAAATATTAGGTGTAGGGTTTTTTCCTTAAAAAACACCAGAAATTGAGTTTGTGTTTCTGTTCAACAATTAATTCAGCTTTAAGAGACAGCAAGGAAGAACCAACAAGGAATGCAGGAAGAATTATCACAGAATCGTATAATTTTAGGGGTTGGAATGGACCTTACAGATCATCTAGTCACACCCTACTGCCAGGGGCAGGGACACCTCCCCAATAAAATACAAGAGTAGTAAAATCCCCCCAGCCCAGGAGGCAGCACACACTATCAGTGAGAGGGAAACCAGGCTGGATGCGTGTCCTCTGGAAGAGCAGTCTTGGGATGCTGGACAACGTGACTGGCACAGAGAACAGGGAGAGAGCACAGGGCAGGACCTGGGGATCTTCACAGGGATTGCCAGGCAACAGGAGGGGAAAAATGTCCTTGATGGAAAGAAAAGGAGGGCAAATTGTGAGAGTGGCCATGACCTCTGCCATGTGGAGAGCCTGGGAATATACACTCCAGAAAGAACTAGTGGTGCATAGCAACACAAGGTTCCCTCTTGCTTTCTTTATATTTTTCTCCCCAGACTTCTTTCAATAGCTATAGAATACTCTGATTATTCCTTTTCAATTAATAATATATATATTTAATCATTTTAAAATAGATATTTGATATTTAAACGTCTATACCTCTAGGAATGCATTTAAGCAGAATGGGGAATGTATTTAGAAGTCAGAGCATAAGTGACACCCCAAAAAGTATCTTAGTATCAATTTCCTGGGGTGCATGTGTCCCTGCAATGTGCTTCCCCACGAGTACCTCTCACTAACATTACTGGGGCTGTGCTACCCCTGTCAGTATCCCTCACTGGCATTGCTAGGGTTGTGCTTCCCCATCAGCATCCCCCAATGTGCAAAACCCCGCTAGCGCAATACAAAGGAAAATGCACAACCTGTGGAGAGAAGTATGCACTGTTTCCCCTGGAAATAACAAAGCAGCAATGCCTCGATTTAGACATCAGCACAACAGTGTCAGACTTTTCCTCCTAATGTGGCTGAAGGCTATGGTGGTGTAATTAGAAGCTTTTTAGGAGTGGCACTTTAATTTGCCCCTTAGGCAATGTGTTTGCCACAGGCAAGCAATTAAGTGAGTGCGTTCCTTAGGTGCTTAAGCCCTTTGCAGCCGAAGCCTAGGTTTCCCCCGGCTCCCACTATTAGTTTGCAAATGAACATGACACCACGCTGAGAGCATTGAAAACCGCAGGTATTCCAGCCTGGATGAGTAGAGCCTTTCCCACCTCTCGGTGCAGCTGCCCTTGATGTTTACTGGTCTCATATCCCCTCTTTGTTCACTGAAAGCAGCTGTGAAAGGATGAAGCAACGTCCCTGCACCTCTGCTGCTTTTATATCTGATGCAAAACACTTGTTATTGGCTGAAAAGAGGAAGAAAGGGTTGATACTGAAGGGCAGGAATGGCATTTTTGGAGGGATTTTATTCCTCAAGAGAACAAAAGACGCTGGCAGAAACAAAACAGCGTGGTAGAAGGGGCAGAGCAGAATGCGCAGCCCCAGCAGCAGCACCGGCTCCAGAGCTGCACTGCTGAGCTCCGCTATCGGCTGACCCAGGATGTGTAATCTCCTTCTGCCGAGATTTGATACAAATGCTAATCCTCCTCATTTGCAATTCACTGCTGCCATCTGATTCTGAAAATCTTCTGCAGACAGGGGAGGGGGAAAGAGAAACCTGACCATGAGAGAGAAGTGCTGAGGCTGTGCTGCAGTTACTGCCAATTAACAGGCCAAGAGAAAAAAATTCTCAGCCCTTGAATCGTCTTGTAAATCTGAGGTGTCATCACTGCTAGTCACTCACCTTCCCGTGCCTCTGTCCCTCTGCATCCCACTGTGTCCTGCTCATCTCACCCCATGGCTGTATGCAATGAGTTCATGATTTCAGGCCAGACCACAGCAAATGGATATTCACATCCACAGTAACTGCCCTGGTACTGCCTGTGAGCAGGAGAGCACATGGACAAAGACCCACTGACTCTGAGCCTGAGCTGCCACGACCTTAAAGATCATCTCATTCCAATCTCCCACCATGGACAGGGACACCTGATGCCTTTTTAGACCTTGGAACTGGGAATCTGCTCCTGTTTTGTATCTATAGGAATTCCTTTATTCTTCCCAGCTGGTGTTTACAACAACCAGAATCCCAGAAGGGTTTGGGTTGGAAGGGACTTTAAACTTCATCCAATCCCACCCCCATGGGCAGGGGCACCTTCCACCAGACCAGGCTGCTCCAAACCTGACCTTGAACACTTCCAGGGATGGGGCAGCCAGAGCTGCCCTGGCCAACATGTGTCAGTGCCTCACCACCCTCACAAGGAACAATTCCTTCCTAATATCCAATCTAAATGGACCTCCTTCGGTTTAGAACCATTCCCCTTTGTCCTATCTGCTGTGCTGAATTCTTCTTCTAATGCTGATTTATAAAATATTGTGACAATCCCAAAAATTCTGGGATCAGTAGGGAAGCCATGTAAACTGCAGAATGCTCCCTGAGGAATGGAGGAGTAGTGGATTGAAGTGAAGAGGGAGACATTACAGAAGGAATGCAGAAGCAGCAAGTGCATCTCTGAGCCCAAAACCAGGAGCAGAGGAGGCTGAGTCACAGCAGCTATATTTGGTATAAATCCTGAAGAATCATTCCTAAAATAGGTTAACTAAATAGAAGGAAAAGGAAATTCCATCTTGAATATAGAGAGAAAGAGTTCATCTTGGAGATTTTAATGTGGTAAGGAGAGCTCTGGGGTCACCCAAAGTGAATCGAACACTGGTGTGGCTGAAGGGGATCTTTGTTAAACATAATCCTGGAATTACAAAAGAGCCACATAAAAATCCAACCCCATTTCCAACCTTGTAATTCAGTATTTAACACTTGCTTTCACCAGGAAAGAAAAAGCATCCTGTTTTGCTGGGCTTTTTTCAGGCTGTTCAGTGTTCATTCGAAAACCAAAGTAAGGCCTCAGAATGCAGCACAGCTCGGGGTGGGGGGCAGGGGTGGTTTACTTTCCCATGAAACTAGGAAAATAGGTACAGCCCTGGAGAGGTTTAGGAACTCCCAACATCTCAGAAAGAAAGAGCTCAGGAGCTTCAGCCAACCCAGGCCCTCGAATCATTCCCTGCAAATCACTCCATGATTAATGGGATTAATTATGTAGCTTCTTTCTCAATGTCACACTCTGAGCAATTACACATCTGCTGCTGCCCTAGTTGTGTAACCTGTCTACACCCACATCCCACTTCCCAGGAGAGGGCTGGAAGTTATACTGCAGCTAAGGTGGTTTTAGCTCCCTCCTGACCATGATTTTGGGGTGATTTGGTTAATGAGGTGATCATACCCTAAATAGTCTATGTATATTTCTGACATAGCATGGAGACTTCACATGTGTAATCTCTTTCCAGACCCATCACCAATCAATTCAAAGACACCAGCTACCAGAGGTTTCAGGTTAATCCACAGCAGCTCCATAGAAATAAACTAGCCCAAACTCCTGAACTATGTCATGAATCCTTTTTTGTCGGAGACCTATGCAATAAATGAAGAGCACAGATCTTTACACGCACTGCTTTAACTGGAAGCTACAAACCTGAAGGAGACATTAGGCATGGAGTCCCACGGTCTGGTTGAGAGAAATAGAGTTGACATGCATTGAGCAAGCTCTTCCAACATCTAACAATTTATTAATCTGCTCAGCAGGGAGGCTGAGGAAAGCCTTTCCACAAGGGAAATCAGGGAACACAGCTGCCTGTGCCTTGGCAGCTCACCCACGCTCCTGTCAGCCACTGTCAGGGTTGGTTCTGCTCCCTGAGCTGCAAACAGGATGGAAATGAATCATTATGGATCTGTGGACTTTCAGAACAAAGGATCATTTTTCCAGCTCCAATCTTCCATAACTTTAGACTGGCTGGATCAGCAGTACTATGCCCAGAGCATGAATTTCACCCACAGATACCACAAAGACATTTCGAGGCTTGGGCTTAGTAAAAGGACAAGGAGAAGATCTATAGAATCACAGACTGGTCTGTACTGGAAGGGACCTTAAAGCTCATCAAGTTCCACCTCCTGCCATGGGCAGGGACACCTTTCACTAGACCAGGTGGCTCCAAGCCCCATCCAACTTGGCCTGGAACACTCTCAGGCATGGGGCAGTCACAGCTGCTCTAGGCAACCTGTGCCAGTGCCTCACCACCCTCACAGGGAAGAATTCCTTCCCAATATCCCATCTAACTCTGCCATCTGGCAGTGATAACCCATTCTGCCTTGTGCTGTGCCTCCAGGCCCTTGTCCCAAGTCCCTCTACAACTCTCTTGGAGCCTCTTTGGGCACTGGAAGGGGCTCAAAGGTGTGCTGAAGTCTTCTGCTCTGCTTCTCCCCACATCTGTGTCTCCATGAGCAGCAGGAAGCCTTACTCAGTGGTCACTCAAAAAGTGTTATTGATCATTCCTTACAGCACCCAAAGCCTCACTAAATACTGCCCAGCACAGATAAAAATAGCAATGAACTTTGCTCCCAGCAGCAAGAAAGAACCAACACTGCACAGTGAGGAACAGCTGTGGCTGCCCCATCCATGGAAGTGATAAATCACAGCCTAGCACAGGGGTTTTGCCCTTTGAGAAGGACCTTTCTACCAGCTTCAGCAATAGAAAGGTGTCCCAAGGAAGAATCTGAAAGCCTTCAGAACTGAGGCTCCACAAAAACATTCCACAGTGCCAGGAAAATCAATTTAAAGGTCACTTCTCACCAAGCAGGAGAGATGATAAAACTCAGAGCCTCATGTGTAGAGCAGAACAGGTGATGTGAACAGAAGCACAACCAGATCAGCAGGGAAGTATAAAGAAATAAAGAAAAGGACTCTAAAAGGTTTGTGCTCCCAACAAGGAATCTTAATTCACACCGAGAGCTTCAGAAGAGCCCATCAGCATTTGGCCCTCCTCACTGACTGACTGCTTTCCTTGGACCTGCTCAGCTGGTTGGGCTGAGTGAGCAGTTAGAGTCTAAGGAAACAGATGGCTCTATTTGGCAACTCCTTTAAAAGTGTCATTCTGAGATTAGCCAGGTCATGCCACAACTAAGTGACTCCAGATGAACTGTGTTCAGGCACTTGTAGGAAAGGGATGGAACTACTGGGGCAGCAAACTCTGAGATGGCCAAAGTGTTTGCACCCATCCAACTCCCACGGGGGTTTGCAATTGGCAGCAGAGTTGACTGTTCCTCATTAATAGGATGATGGAACCATAGCCTGGTTTGGGCTGGAAGGGGCCTCTAAAGGTATTTAACAACTGCATAAAATATGCCATTTGGTAAAGTATTTCTAAGGTGTGTCCATTTCCTTTTCATTCATTATTCAAAATCCCAATGCTTTTCCACATGTGCAGAAAGACTTCTCTTCTAAAATGCCTTTGAGACTGATCAGGGATGCTCCTGGGCTGCAGCACTACACAGAGACCCAGGTGAGGGCTGAAAACAGACAGGGATCACATTCCTATGTGTAAAAATGCAATTACTAGTGAGAGTATGATCTGCAATCCAAGAGTCAAAGCACTGGTCCAGCCTTGCCTCTCAGATCCTTCCCTGGGCCACTGGCACAGGTTGCCCAGAGAAGCTGGGTCCCTCCCATCCCTGGAAGGGTTCAAGGCCAGGTTGGATGGGGCTTGGGGGCACCTG
>NW_008680883.1:28447-30423 GCF_000695815.1 Acanthisitta chloris | reverse complement strand
TGTCCCTGCCCATGGCATGGAGTGGAACTGGATGAGCTTTCAAGTCCCTTCCAACCCTAACCATCCTGTGAAACACATGTTCAACACCACTGGAGGTGAATCTCTGCTGTCTTGATCTCTAGCTGGTTTGCTGGGAAGTGATCAACAGGAGCTTAGTGAATACTTCTGCTGGAATCACAAAATCACAGGATAATTCAGGTTGGAAGGGACCTTCTCCCAACTCCAGGTTGAATCAGGGAGAACCTGAAAGCTGTTTTAGGTTGCTCATGGGCTAATCCAGACAGAGTTTAGCCCCTCTGAGAACAGAGATTCTAGTGCGCAATATGAATACAACCATTAGACCATTAATTCTCATTCCCTTTGTAGTGATCTTGGTTCAGACTAGAAAAAACAAGAACCAAAGGCACACTAAGCCAAGCCAATAAAATCTGAAGACACAGTCAGCCAACAGCATCATTCCCAAGTTCCCAGTTCCAGAATCAGCTACAATTTGAGAAAGGGCTTGAAGTTGACAAGACTTTGTTGGAATTTACTCTGCCTGATCCTTATTACCTCATATTTCTACATTACATCTAAGACAGCATCTTGGGCATCTTTAGACATAAAGTTGCTTTGTGCTTCACTGATTTAACAGTTTGGGACAACTTCAAAGTGCTCCCCCTCAATGCTGCAGTCCCGCAGACTGCTCCTTCAGAAGGATTGGTCAGAGATTCGAGCAAAACAAATTATGTTTTCCAGGCTGAAGCCAGTTCTGATGACCAATAAACACTGTCCTTCTTAACCACTGCCAATATGTGATTCCAATGTCCTGTTTTAAATCCACAAGCACAACCTGAACTTCCAGCAACACAGAATACATGCAGGAATGTTCAGCTGGTGAGTTTGTGCTCAGGAACTGCCCATTTCATACAAACACCACCCAAATCCAGCCTTCATTCCTTCATTTCCTCAATACCAGGGAGGCCACAGTTTGAGTGCTGTGTCCAGTTCTGGGCCCCTCACTGCAACAAGGACATTCTGATGCTGGAGGGTGTCCAGGGAAGTGAACAGAGCTGGGGAAGGGGCTGGAGCACAAGGAATGGCTGAGGAAGCTGCAGGAACTCAGCCTGGAGAAAAGGAGGCTCAGGAGGTACCTTCCTTCTCCCTCTCTACAACTCCCTGACAGGAGGTGCAGCCTGGTGGGGATCAGGCTCTGCTCCCAGGGAACAAGAGACAGGACAAGAGGAAACAGCCTCAAGTTGTGCCAGGAGAGGTTTTAGGTTGCTTTTTAGGGAAAATTTCTTCCCAGAAAGGGTGATTAGACACTGGAATGTGCTGCCCAGGGAAGTGGAGCCACCATCCTGGAAGTGTTTAATGAGAGACAGGACATGGTACTTAGTGCCATGGTCTAGTTGCCATGGTGCTTTTAGGTCACTGGTTGGACTTGATGATCTCAGAGGTCTTTTCCAACCTGGCTGATTATGCGATCCTTAGGAGGGGACTGTAAGCTCAGGACAAATTTCAAGCTCAAGGCTGCTGTTTACAACTCAGAGATCTGGCAAACACCCCTTTTCCAAAGGCCTGAATCCTGCTTTGGCACCACAGTTTAACCATGGATAGAGCCAGTTGGGGGAGGGCTAATTAATTTTTGCATTCCATGCAAATTACTGTTTTAAAAATGCAATTTCAGGCCACAAGTGTGAGTGAAACCTGCAGTTCAGCAATGCCAACTTGGAGAACCCTTCCTACCTAACCCATCCGCACCACATGAGCCCTGGCAAATTGTTTAATGCACAACTTCAAGAAAATTCGATTCTTTAACCTGAATTTATGTTCATAATTAGGTTTTAACTTCAAAATGAGTTAAAGATGAAAACTGCCTAAACCGATTTTAAAATGTCATTTCGAGAACATACCTACTTAAGGCTTTTTTGGCTGTCCAAGGCAGTTTGTTGGGTCCCTACACCAGGACCACATCCTGCAGGGTGTTTACTGAG
>NW_008680883.1:0-28421 GCF_000695815.1 Acanthisitta chloris | reverse complement strand
TTCAGCAGAAATAAAATACAATCTTAACCTCTGATGGGCACTAAGAGACTTTGCCAGGCTAAAATCTAAGTGTTAGTACACCAGCACTCCTCTATCTCAATCAGTGAGACCTGGAACAGTGTTTTCCTTAGTTATTCCCACCATAGCCCAAAAATCGAGAAATTTCCAGGCTAAGTCCGAACACACAGTTCAGTTGTTTAAGGAGCTTCAAATTTTATTTTTCTTTGCCCAACTTCCCCCAGATTTCTTTCACCATTTCCTCCCCAGCCAAGAGTAGCAAATGGGAATCTGCGGCACATTCCTGGGAGATAATGGTCTAATATAAGTGGAAACTATTTCCTTGTACTATGAGAAAACAGCCATAAACAAAGAGGTGGAATTGCTTATTTCTAAGTGTTTTTGTATGAGTAGGATAAGGAAAACAAAAAGATGTTGGGTCTCTTCCTGAAATGCATCCGAAAGATTTCACTTCTGCAGCCCAGAATCAAACAAACTAAAAGCCACACATGTTGCTAAATTGGGAATACTGTCCACTCCCTGTTTTATTCCTGGATTTCTGATAGATTTTTTCAATAGCCAGAGCTGTCTCTAACATGAGGCCTCAGAGGGCTGAGTGTGCCCTCACTCATCCGTAAATCTTGCAAACCAGCAGCACTTCAGGGCTTCACTGCCAGTAAGAAAACCTTATTTGGGGCAGGGAAAAACTGCAGTTGAAGGTGTTTCCAAGGACTTTGTTAGGAGTGATGTGGTTCCATTTTCATGACATAACTAAGCTGTTAAATATCTGCTCCATCACCCTCATTTCAGAGCCACCTGGTCTAGTGGAAGGTGTCCCATGGCAAGGGATGGAATGAGAATTCTTCTGTTTCTTGGTATCCCTACGGAAGTAGACCCTGCAAGCACATAAACCCAGTGGTTCTTCTTCACTATCATAAACTGGTCACTGGAAAAGGAACTGCTCATCAAAATACAAAATACACAAATGCAACAGTACAAAAAAATAACCTGACAGAGTCAGAAATTAACCTGACACCCTGTCAGTCAGGGTGTAGTGGTCCGATTAAATGGTGGCTGCAGTCCTCCTGGAGTGATGGGTTTGTTGGAGCAGTGATCCCGCAGATCTGCTCCTCTCCTGAAGGTCCAGCAGCAGCTCTTGTCCTCTGGGAATCCAGCAGGCTAAGGGCTCCCTGTGCTGGTCCAAACCCCAGCTTATATCCCTGTGAGCATGTTTGGCTCCCCACTCCTGGGGTGAGTCACCTCACCATGGGACAAGGGATAAGGATCACTGGGAGGATGTGTCATGCATGGGTCCTTAACAGCCCGTTAATCAGAGACAGCCCCTGAGGGAGCCATCAGGATCACTGCCCCACCTGCTTTAACAGCTTGTGGAGATGATAATAGAATACATACCATGGATACCCCCCCCACTGCAACCCAGGACAACTTAACAAGTCAGGAAAAGCTTAGAATGACCTGCCCATGATGCTTTCAAAAATCCCTTATCACATTCCAATTGCTCATTACATAACAGCAGAGTTGTCCTTATCTTTAACAAGTTTCTGAAGGATTATCATGGAATTATTTCCTGTGGAGCAAACTGGCTAGAATGCTGCACTGTCCTACCACACTCAGATAAACAGACACAGCATGGGAAGCAAAACAGCTCAGACCAATTGTGCCTGCACAGTAAGGACTAAAGAGTCCATAATTGGAGGAGAAATGACCTCAAAAAGCTACCAGTAAAAGCCTTAGCAAGACAGTAGCCAAAACTTCAAGTTAGAGGACAAGAGGAAAAGGGACTGTCATGGATCAGAGAGCAGCTCAGCAATAGGAAACAGCCTGGCATTAATGACTGGATTTTCAGGCTCCCCAAAGGGGAACAACAAGGTGCTCCAAGATCCTTTCCAAGGAGCAGCAGAGTTTTGTGTGCAGGACTGAAACTGGAACAGGGAGTGAAAGAAATAAAGGAATATTTGCAGAGATTAAATTATTCATAATGGTCATAATTAAGATGGGAGATTCAGAGAGCCCTGACAGAAGTGCAGCCAACGGAATCATCTGCTGGGAGATGCAGGGCAGCATGTGTGTGTGCTGAGTACTGTAATGCATCCTGCTCCTACCTGGCGACGAGTTCAGCTATGCAGGAATGATGTGGGGAGCAGCATCTTCCCAAATCCCTGCAAACTGAGGAGCCTAAGCATTCTCAACACAGACTGGTTCAGCTATGCGTGTGGCTTTCTACGGAAAAAGCAGGATCAAAGCAGCAGAAAAGAGGAGAAACTCTTTCAAAAACACACACTGGAAGGCAAAGACACAAAGCCCCCTGCAACATGGCAAGGTCTGAGCTGGGGGATGTTAACAAGAACAGAATGTAAGGACCATTTTCTCCTCTGATTTTCCCAACACAGATATTCCAGTTATAAACTGCTTTAGCTAAATGATCAGGAGAAAAGTTATGACCTTCCTGTTGCCCACGCCCCTCCTATTATTGCCCATGCACACACTTCAATGAGGTCCTAAAGGCAGAGCAGTTTCTCCAAGCAATATTTGAATGATAACCTCCTGTGCCCAAGCATTTGTGATTTGTTTTAAGTCAACATTAGCACCAGTCAATTCCTACCTGGCATTCAGCTGGAATCCTGCAGGCACAAACCCTTCACGAAACAAAAAGTCCTTTTCCCCCCCGCAATAAATTATTTCAAGGCAGCCAAAAGAGATTTCTCTTAAAGCAAGTTGTCTTTTTGTTTGAAGAAAAAGCATTTAATACATATTTCCCTCTGTGCAGAAAGCATTCTGCTTGCACTCCAGTACTCCATATCCTGCTGATGCACTTGCAGTGTAAAACAACACCAAGGAAAACGAATGTTTAAAGCCATAAAGGCAAAATACATATATGTATTAACAGTTTGGAATAGCTACACCCACTCTGCAATCCCCAGGGCTAAACTCAGTGAATTCCTATGGTGGTTAATTAGTTCTGATTGTCTGCCAGGTGTCAGAATGCAATGCCTTGTGCCATGGATGGAATCAGCTGCAGTCAGAATGTGTTTCACCATCACATCAGCCCTGCCAGCGCTAGCACCAACAGAGCCCAATGCCTCGGGCACGGTCCCGGAGCTACTGCTGGCTAACAGCTCTTCACCCCATCCTGCTGGAGTCTGGAGTGACACAGAGAGCCAGGATCCAGAGCTGGATTCCAGAAGGATGCTCTGCAAGGCTGTGAGCCTTGCCATCCCTGCATGCCAGGAGCTGGGGGAAGGGAGTGCTGAGATGCACCGGGGCTATGCCAGCAGCACCGATTCACTGGAGAGGCAGCAAAGGGAGAAGGGATGAGAAATAAGCTTCATTGGGCTTCCTAGGTATGATTACACCCAATTACATTCCCTACTCTGCAAACTCCCTGCCTATAATCCTTTTAAATCAACAAGAGAATTGGCTCCCAATTGATATCCCATGTTGAATCTTAAATGCAAAGCATTTCAGATCTCCAGCACAAGTCCACCAGAGGAACCACAGCTGTCAGCTTAGAAATGTCCATCCACACCTTTGATGAACTGACAAAAATAATCCCCAAGTAGTATCTGGGAAACAACCCTCCCAGCCCATCACAAACCATTTTATTAACTTCTGAGGCACTTTCGCTAAGGAAATATCTTCAAGCCTGACATTCTCACAGACAAGGCAACAGCATCTTGGCAAATGCAGAGTCCAGCCATGTTTGCTTCCAAAGTGCCTATTTTCCTAGAATCACAGAATGGTTTGTGTTGGAAGGAACCTTAAAAACCATCTCATTCCAACCCAGGGCAGCCTCAGGAGCGGGAAGGCAGCAGCATGGAACCTTTTTGCCCCTCATTTCCGGCTCCTTTGGCTTTGTTGGGTTGTCTAAACCAGCACAGTCTACTGTTCCTACTTCATGTGCAAAAGGAGGGCACCAGCTCTCCTTCCTTTTCTCCTTCCTCCAGAGGAGCATTGCAAGTGCCCAGAGGAGATACTGGAGGATGAAGATGGATGACTCTGCTCTACAAACTTCCTTACTAACACAGCACAGTGCTGGGATCATGCTAAAACCTCATAGTGAGAGAGAGAACAGGTTGCCCAGAGCAGCTATGGCTGCCCCATCCCTGGAAGTGTTCCAGGCCAGGTTGGATGGGGCTTGGAGCAACCTGGAGTAGAGGAAGGTGTCCCTGCCCATGGCAGGGGTAGAACAGGATGATCTTAAAGTTTCCTTCCAACCCAATTCCATGATTCTAAAAATTTATGTCCTCCATCATCAACTGGAAAAAACTACAGAGGTAAATTCACTCCGTTGAACACAACTGCCTAAAGCAGGTGGGAAGACCACTTGCTGTGTGTCCCCAAGAACTATAAGAAGAGCTTAGACATGAAACAAGGTGCTTCACTTTTAGGTAGCTGAAGTTTTAAGTAATTAATCCTCCCAAAATAATCCTCAGACCAAGACACCTTTCATACATGAATGATTTTTCAGAGAGAAAACCCTGGACAGAAATATTGCTGCTAAGGCCTCACATATATATAGAACAAAATGTAAGTGCAGCCAGTGACCCACAGCCCTGTTATGCTTTTTGAACTTGCAGTCTTGACATTAAGCTTTTATTTTTATCATGAAATTACTCACTCAGCTGTAGACAAGACACAAAACACAACATTTCTCCGTGTTCCCAGCTCTGACATCCTCAAGGACTGACAGACGGGCAGGAGGCACATGCTGAAGTTCCAAGGAAGCATCAGCAGTGGTGTGGCATTGCTGAGGCACCTCCCATCCTGGAGACAGTTTTGGGCCCCTCACAACAAGAAGGACATTGAAGTGCTGAGGAAGGGAACAGAGCTAGGCAAGGGTCTGGAGCACAAGAAGAGGCTGAGAGAGCTGAGGAGAGACAGCCTGGAGAAAAGGAGGCTCAGGGGCAACCTTCTCCCTCTCTACAACTCCCTGACAGGAGGTGCAGCCAGGTGGGGGTCAGGCTCTGCTCCCAGGGAACAAGGGACAGGACAAAAGGAAACAGCCTCAAGCTGTGCCAGGGGAGGTTCAGATTGGATATTAGGAAAACTTTCTTCCCCAAAAGGGCTGTCCAGCCCTGGCACAGGCTGCCCAGGGCAGGGCTGGAGTCACCATCCCTGAAGGAATTTTAAAAGTCGTGTAGATGTGGCACTTGGGGACATGGTTACTGGTGGCATCGGCAAACAGGGAAAAGTCTTCCCCATCTGCAAGAGAATCCCTTGGTTGTTTTTGTTGAACTGGACATCACTATTTTGACACTCTCATGTAAAAAATAGGAAATAAATATACATAAGGAGCCCAACTCCAAAGTGAGGGAGAACTTTGGGCAGAAAGAATTCCTGCAACATCCTTAAGGTACCTTTTCCTCCACTATCAGTTTGTCTTCAGTTTTCCCAATGTACCTAATCTCCTCCTCATTACATAACTAGGCCACACGTAAGGGTAAACAGGATCCTAATGATCTTTCATTAGCTAAACTTCCCAGCAGAACACTTCCCCAGAAAGGAAAGGTCAAAACCTGCTATCAGTAGAAGGAAGATTTCAAAGGAGCAGGAAACCAGCTAAATGCTTAGCTTTTCCTACTCCAAATCTGCAGCTTGGAAGGATCCACTCCCTCACTGTAGAGCTGTATTATGTGGAGCCAAGGAAAGGCTGTTGAATTAAGGAACCATAAAATAAGCATAAAAGTTTAAGAGCAGCTGCTGTGTAGTATCCTGTGGCTGAATACAGCATCTGATGTGGAAAAACAAGATATTTTAAACCACAAATGCTTGGTCTGAACACCATAAGGGCCACCAGAGAGAACCCACCCATCTCCTTTCATTGGCTCTGCTCCAAAGGGGCACAGACCACCTACTCCCAAACTGTATGTGGGATTTAATCCATGGAGCAATGGTAGATCAGGCTTTGAGAATGATTATGTGGAATGAAAAGGAGAAAGAGGGAACCCTCAGCCTTGAATGAACATGTGGGAAACAGGAATAAAATCTTTCTGACCCCACTGTCTAGACAGTGCTGAGATCTTTGTCTTTGGGAAGAGGGATTAGGACAGAATCTGGCTGTGCTGCTCCTTGTTTGATAGGAAAGCTGGGAGTCACTCTGGCCCTATTCCAGAAACTACTGTACTATGAAGAAACTCAAGCAAAGGAGCTCTGTAGGACAGGGGAGTAAGATTTCTGCCTGGTAGTCACAGCAATGAAGCAAGTTGTCTTGATGAGGAGGGAAAAACCACCAGAATAGAACCCAAAGGCTCAAAAGAGCAGGAGAAAGTAATTTTTAGAGTAGGTCAAGACTCCAGAGGGGATTAGCTTTCCAGCTGGAGACTTAATGCTGGAGACACGCTTCAAAAAGCTGACCACGGAGATCCTGCTGATCCCATGGATGACCCCATAACGTCTGGATGTTCTAGCACAAGTCAGGTATGAAATGGGAATGTTGAAAGCCGTGTGAGTTAGGATCAAAACTGCCATGAAAGCATGTGAGTTAGCATAGAAACTAGCTGAACTAAAAAGGCCTTCTTCCTTTCCTTCCCTTCCTTCACTCCTTCCTTCCTCTTTTCCTCCCTCCCATCTCTCCTTCTTCCCTCCCTCCCCCCTTCCTCCCATCTTTCCTCTCTTTCCCACTACTTACCTTCCTCCCTCTCTCCCTCTATAACATAATATATATTTATATCTTACAAAACCAGCTAAATACTTTTTATCCTGGCACTATTAAGTTATCCAACATCTCAACCTGCAAACAGCAACCGAAGCACAGCTCTCTGCAAGAAGGAAGAACATTTTATATCAAGTTTTCCAGAAAGAGTCTCTCTCCTCCTGGATTTGAATCGATCCCACTGTAGCCTGAACTTGGTTTTATGAGGCATCAGTATGATTCCACTTCCTTAATTCCTGTGCTGTCTAAGCAGGTAACAGCCTTAAAATAGAAGGAAGAGCTGAAGCAGCTAGTGAGGGTGTCCCAAATCAAATCCCTGCTATGAGATTCTGGGTTCAAGCTGGTCTCATCAAATCCCAGAGCACAAGAAACTTCAAAGATTCACTTCAAAGTGCTGCTTGGGCAAACAAAGCACTAAAGTCAATCTAATGCTTCTCACACTGGAAAGAAGCACTTCCTCCACGTGGGGAAGGAAAACAAATAACAGTGAGTCAAAGACCAAAACATCTGTGGGAGCTGGGAATAATCAAGTTCAGGCTGTGGCTGTGTGGGCTGTACCAGTGGCCCCAACACACTGGACTCATCTCTAAGGATGTGCTGACAGAGAGTGAAAAATAAAACAGAATCACAGAACATGCTGAGCTGGAAGAGACCCACAAGGATCACCAGACCAACTCCCAGCCCTGCACAGCAGAGCCCAACAATCCCACCATGTGCCTGAGAGGAGGAGAGGCAACAGGCAGACACTGGGACACAGAAGTTCCCCCTGAACATGAGGAAGAACCTCTTTCCTGTGACAGTGGCCACACACTGGAACAGGCTGCTCAGAGTGGTTTGGGAGTCTCCTTCCCTGGGGATATTCAAACCCCATCTGGACACATTCCTGAGTTACCTGCTCTTGGGGATGTTGCTAAAGGACCTCCAGTGGTTTCTTCCAAGCTCACCCATTCTGGGATTCTGTGAGTCACATGCTGCTGGAATATGGCACAACAGGCAAATCCAAACTCCTGAGAATATTAACCTCTCTGAGGCTTACCCAGGGTGCCCATAGCTTACAACAAACCCTCTGGATATGGTCACTGTGGAGCTGAGAGTACCAAGTTATCACTTCCACGTGTTCAGAAAGAACATTTCTCTACTAAAATATCTAAGTTCTGGCCAATTGCTTTACAACTTTATTGCTTATCATTGTGCAGGGCTCTTGTTCTTCAAGCCTTTACACAAACCTCCAATTATGCAATCTGCAGGAGAAAGCAGAGACACAAACCCTTTAACAAGCTTAGACCAAAGTCAAAGGCCCACAAACAACTAAATCACAAGCTGGCTCACCCCAACTCCATTCTTTGTGCAGTCAACCAAGACTAATTAATGCTTTTAATGTCAGTTTACCCCTTTTGGCACCATAAATCAGAACACACAGCTTTGCTGCATTAACAAAAGAATGTGTGAAAGGTGCAGCTCATTAAGCAAACTCTCAAACTCAAATACACTTAACAAGAAACAGGTAAATTTAGCAGCATTGTAGTCCAGGAGCAGAGTAATCTGCACACAGAGAACAGTCATTTCTCCACACAAACAAGGCTGGGAAATTATACAGCTGAAAGCAAGGCCACTGCTTCCAGCATGGCTTTTGTGGAGAAGGAATGTGGAGCAAACACTGTGGGAAGGCATGACAAAAGGTGTTGGGAACAAACTGGGTGTTTCCCTGTAATCCCACCTCAGCCACAGAGGCTGCTAGGACTGAGGGCACTACTGGCACTGTGTCAGAAGGAACTGAAAATCAGTCCTCGAGTCTCTACCGTCAGTCCCCAAGATCCATCATCACCCCTGGGCTGGGCCTTCAGCTGTTTCTCTCATTTTCATGCATAGTTTGAAGCGTACCCAGGGAATCTCAGACTGGGTCAGGCTGGAAGGGACCACAGCGGGTCACCTGGTCCCACCTCCCTGCTCAAGCAGGGTCAGCCCAGAGCACATGGCACAAGATTGTGACCAGAGGGTTCTGGAATATCTCCACTGAGAAGGCTCCACAACCTCTCTGAGCAATCTGTTCAGTGCTTGGTCACTGCACAGGTAAGTAAATGTTTGAAGTGGCTGGTGGAGATCCCAAGCAGGACAGTCACAGCCTGGAGGACAACGCTGATCTGCTTGAGGACACCCTCCAGTTGCTGGTCAGCCAAGTCCCCCAGGCTCCATCAATTCCACTCTTGAGGTCTCCAGGGACCAAACTGGGAGCTCAGACACCCAGAACACACAAAGGTTAAACTTAACTTAATCTGGAGCTGAACTGGACCTGAAGCCCTTGGACCAGAAGCTTTCTCATGCAAAGCCAACACTTAAACATATTTTCACTTGAAAAAAACATCCTGTCTTCTAGATTTTAGACACTGGAATGTGCTGCCCAGTGAGGTAGTAGAGTCACTGCCCCTGGAGGTGTTTAAGGAGAGACTGGACGTGACACTTAGTGCTCTGGTGTAGTTGACATGGTGGTGTTAGGACATGGGCTGGACTCAATGATCTCAGAGGTCTTTCCCAATAATAATTCTGTGATGTCCCATCAATTCCAGTACCACTTCTTCAGTCTGAGCAACAAAGCCCTACCTTCTCCCACCTCACAGCCCATTGAACCTAACCTTGGCTGAGCCTCTCTCCTTTTGCAGCCTTGGACCTCTGCTGCTCAGACCCCAAAAAAGCAGCTTAGCCCCAAAGGGGCTTAAACTTGGATATATGGGGGAAAGTATGCAGAAAAAGATGACAGGAACAGCATCAAAGTTGCTTTTTTAAGAATCTTTATCCTAAAGGGGAAAAAGGGGAAAAGAGATATGGACATCATTGTTTCTTCAAGACTGGCACAAGCGAGGACAAAGCTCTTCTGAAACACTTGGCACTTTCTGTCCCATCCTACCTTAGATGGGTTGAGCTGCTGAGGGTGGGATGAGGAAGAAACAGTGTGTACCCAAAGATTCAGGGCAGGGTTCTCCAAAGACAGGGCTGGAGCACTTTTGAGTGCTTAATTATTGTGAGGATGAGGGTCACAGATGCCTAAATGTCTGGTCCCAATGCAGTGCAGTGGATCCAGGAGCAGAAAGCGCCTGTCAGCACTGCTGCTGTCTGTCTGCATCTGGTTTGCAGCAGACCTGACTGGAGTGGGAGCAGAACACTCAGTGGTATCCTGGCAGCTGACATTTAAAGTTCATGGTGCTAAAAAGCAGAACACATAAAACGGGGGGAAAATAGAGGCAAGCCTGTTTTTTCCCTACTCCTGCACAGGACCAGTTGGATTGGGTCAGATGGACACTTCGCTGTCTGCTCTGCAGCAAGAGGCAATATGAATCCCTCATGGACAATTTCAGGGCAGGCTCAGAGGGGTATTTGCCCAGGATACTTTCCAGAGGGATCTCCTTAGGGAATATGTTCCTCTTTCACAGATCCAGTACATCATGTGCTCCCACTGATATATTAATTCTCTCATACATCCACATGCCCAGAGGCCTTGGCCTGCTCAGGGCTCCCAGTTCTGACTATATATATACATATATAAATACACACACCAAAATGAAGAGTGAAAATAGAACCTGCATGAGCCAAATTACATACCACATCACACTGCAAAGTTTCTATTTAAAATACTCTTTACAGCTTTCTTTCACCAAACATATCACCAGCAGTTTTTTGTCATCTTTTTAATCTAAAACAATAATATATTGTTTACTAGGAAGATATTAAGACCAATAAACACTAAAAGAAACCTTTTCACAGTTCTTTATAAAGCAGCATATACCTCCTGTGTGTTTCACTCCAGCTGCTGATGATATGAGGTTTGTTAACTTAGGCTAAATAATAAGGAGGTTTATTAACCTCCTAAATCAACACAATACAATACACCAAACACAGAGTGTTGGTGGAGTTTCAGTTTATGCATTTCTTGACTCAGAAATTGCTTATTTTAAAATGTGAAGTGATTCTGTACCAAAGTTCACGTAATAGAAAGCTCCAAACCATATCAATAACCAACACAATCTCCATGGCATTTCCAAAGCTTTTCTGGCTGTGGAGGGAGCAGGGAAAAGGGTGTTGGGAGAAGGATCTAAACTCAAGAGCTGCGATTGAAGGGGAGACATAAAACATGGATTAATACCTCTTGGATAGGAGCTTCCTTGGGATGGAGATGATCCAGAGAGAAGTCTGCCTAGGGCTGCAGGGCAAGGAGTCTTCACAGCATTCCAGTGCTCTGCAGCAGCAACTAATAGAGAGAAAGGGAGAGACCTGTGAAGCCCAGTGGGACAATCTGTCAGACAGAACACACGGTTCCTCCTAGGAAAGAGAGGTCTGAACTCCACTGGGGCAGGAGGAGGAACGGGCACAGGGGAGAAAGGCAGGGAAAAAGGGAGGAGCGATGGAGATTCAGGGATTAGGCATTGAAAGGGGCTGCCCAAGGGCAGTGGTGGAGTCACCATCCCTGGAGGTGTTTAAGGAGAAATGGACATGGCACTTAGTGGTAGTGTTAGGTCATGGGTTGGACTTGATGATCTCAGAGGGCTTTTCCAACCTGAATGATTCTGTGATAAGAGGAGAGGGAAGGGATGCCAGAGCTGGCAATAAGGCCAAGGTCTTCCCAGCTTTCAAAAGGAAGAAAACAAAGTTCAACCTTTCATTTATAAGCAGTTATTTGTCAGGATTTGGGACTAAACAGGTTTCAGCAAAGTTTACACGTTACTCCTACACCCTCCTTCCCAGCTGACACCAAAACTCAGGGAACTGAAAATGCAATAACTCAAAATAAAGCACAGCACCCAGAGAAAGCTCTCAGGCCACTCCACGTGCTTCGCACATTCTAGAGAGAGCCAGAAAGGCTCTTGTTCACACCCCAGGCCCAGTGTGCCAAGGAACAGTGGTTCATTTTCATCAACACAAGTTCAAAAGGTTTCCATTCCATATTTTTTATGGTTTCTAACCACTACTCCTGTATTAGTTTACATCCACTCCAAAAACACTCTGGGGAGAAACTGGGATGCAGAAAACATTGAATCCAGTAAAACTGAGAGTTTCTTTGGGAATGCTGCTCCATCTCACCTTTCCCTGAAGCATCACAGCATTGAAGTCCAGCAAAAGAAACAGCATGAACTCAAAAATGAACAGGAAAAAGATAAATCTTCATTTTCACTGAATCTTTACTTTTCCTGCCTACTTCAGGAAGCCACCACCATTCCATCAGAGATGACATCCTTGGAGAGAAGTCATAACCCACCCTGCTCATGCTCAAACATCCAGATAATCCCTGCTGAGCACCAGAACACTGAAGGAAACAGGTCACTAATATGTCCATCTGTTGCTTCCATGAGTGCTTGATTCTGTATTTCTCCATCACAATAAGCATATTCATTGCTTGGAATTTAATCCTGGTTTCTGGCTTTTTGACTTGTCTTTCTGCCTCTCCACTTCAAAGACATAACATTGAAATAGCTTCAGGAGAGAAAGGAAAGTGAACTCCAGAAACAATGACTTGACACATCTCCTTCCATCAAGCTCTGCAGTGGTAAATGCATGTCTCTCTGAGCACATTCTGTACTCCAAGCAGCCTCAGTGGTACCAAATATAACAGCCCCATTTTAACTTCCTTCCAGGAATACACACACTCGTTTATCAAGGAGACGTGGGCTTAGCTCCACTTCCAACAGCTCAAGTAACATTTGGGGAAATTAAACAAATGACTCCTTTTGTAGCAAGAAAGAAGCAGAAAATAACCTGAATTCAAGCAAATGGGGGAGAAAACCACCTCCTCCAAATCCTCCCCCAGCCTTTAGGGATTTTGGGAAAGCACATTACACCAGGCTCAGCATCACCATGGGATCACTGACCATTCCTTCTGCTGATTTCACACCTTTGCCATCATTATCTCATTCAGCAGAGCCACTCGGAGAGCTAAATTTGCTTCAAGTCCGTATTTTGGAACATCTTTACACCTGTATGGCCAAGGAAGTCAATAAACTCTTGCTTAGCAAATACCAAAGGTTCCCCCTATGTGTGCTGAACACCTGAGGGTTTCCAGGCACCATCTGGATTTAACAGGAGGACAGGACTGCCACAGCCTTTAATCCCAGGGGATTATCAGCATGTTCACCTTTCTGTTCAGCTCTGCCTGATAAAGAGACATAGAGAAGTACAGGACACACCTCCCATTAACCTTTAGCATCAAATACCTCTTGTATTGTGCTGCCACAGACACTCAGTACAATTACCTTTTCGGGGTTTGTTTTCTTGGGGCTTTTTTGTTCCGTTTCTGATTTTTCTTGACCAGAACTCAAAATGATTAGGTTCATACTAAGTGGCTGCTGGTGCTGCAGACAGGCTGGGATGGGCTGCAGAGATGGAGACTGTTCAGCTGCCTATACACATCCCTATCCCATCCAACCTGGTCTGAAGAGCTTCCAGGGATGGGGCAGAAACAGCTTCTCTGGGCAACCTGTGCCAGTGCCTCACCAACCCCTCACAGGGAAGAATTCCTTCCTGATATCCCATCTAGCCCTGCCCTCTGGCAGTCGAAAGCCATTCCCTCTTGTCCTGTCCCTCCAGGCTGACCCTTGTTCAAAGTCTCTCTCCAGCTCTCTTGTCAAGTGAAGCAAATCATAGAATCAACCAGGTTGGAAGAGACCTCAAACATCGAGTCCAACCCTACTGTGGTTACTAGACCATGGCACTAAGTGCCACATCCAGTTTCATCTTGAAAACCTCCAGGAATCCACCACCTCCCTGGGCAGCCCATCCCAATGCCTGATCACTGTTTCTGTAAAATATCTCTTCCTAATATCCAACCTAAACCTCCCCTGGCAGAGCTTGAGTCTGTGCCCTCGTCTTACTTCTGGATGCCTGGGAGAAGAGACCAACCCCCACTTGACTACAACCTCCTTTCAGGGAGTTGTAGAGGGTGATAAGGTCTCCCCTGAGCCTCCTCTTCTCCAGGCTAAACACCCCCAGCTCCCTCAGCCTCTCCTCATAGCACTTGTGCTCAAGTCCCTTCACCAGCCTCGTTGCTTTTCTCTGGACCTGCTCCAGCACCTCAATATCTCTCCTGAACTGAGGGGCCCAGAACTGCACACAGTATTCAAGGTGTGGCCTCACCAGTGCAGAGTGCAGGGGCAGAATCGCCTCCATTGGTTGAAACCAACCAAGTTTCTGCAGCCTGGAAGTTCTCCCTCCTCTCCCACCTTCTTCTTGGTGTGAGAAAGTTTAAGTCTCCTAATATTTCCTAAGATTCCTACAGCTACTTCAGAGATAATCTTGTTCCCTAATATCTTCATCAACTCCATGTGGTATTTCAAGCACCAAACCAGTAGTTTTAATTCTATCATCCACTCCTGTGCCTACTGTTGCTTTTGTTTCAGTACCTACACTCTTATGATGATCTTATTACAATTATTCTTCTATATTTGCCCTTTATTATCCATTATTTTTGTTCCTCTTTCTGTAAAGCTGGACTGCATTGGTAGGAACTGGGTAGAGGGATTATAAAATAGAGTACAAATTAATTAGGCTGTGGTGATTAAAACACCTGCAGAGTGTTATGATAAAACAGTGTTAAGCATAATTCACTTTAAAATACACTCCACAACTTCTTTTCAAGCGAAGAGAAAAACGTTAGGAGCTAAACTCCAACTGGACAAACTCTAAGGATTCCACAAAATGGAAACAGATTGTTTGAGCTCCAATAAACAAAATTCAACTGACTGAGATGAGAGAAGAAATTTCTTCCTTGTGCAATTTCTATATTCTAAGGCACCTCGAGGTTGCTAAGTCACAGATGACTTTGCCGTCAAAAGAAAACAATTTCCTTATCTAAGATTATTGTTAATTGAAGGAAATATTCACTGTACTACTGACAACACTAAAGTCTCAGAAAGTTCAGCATTAAAAATCATACGTTAGGAATAAAAATAAACCCTTCAGCAAGAGCAGCCTCAGTTTGACCTTTTCCTCTACTTAAATAATAAAATCTAAGGAAAACACTCCAACTGGAGCCGTCAGAGCACTAAAAAAACGGGATTAACGGGAATGCGACAGTCAGTCTGTGTGGGCATCAGGGAAAGCACCGACAGATTCACCCTGAAGGTTAACTCAGACACCTTTAATCATCCAGATAATGTAATTAAAGGAAAAGAGTTTGGACACAAGGGTGTGGTATGGAGCTGGGAGCAAGGAGATACTGCAGAGGATACCAGAGACACTTGACATGAACCTAATGCACTCAGGATCTAAATAAAGGAACAACAGGGCAAAATGTGAATGAATATAGACATTTAAAAACCCCAGACCCTGAGAAATTGGAGTTATTGCCAAAACCTATCCAATGAGATCCACCTGCACCAACTGGAAGCAAAAACATCTGTGCAAATACCTAGCAGGAAATACAGGCATGGAAAGAAATCATTTTGGAAGGCAGCAAACATTGCAGGAAACCACAGGGCCATTCCTGGCTGGAAGCACCTTCCTGTCTTTCCTGCCCCTAAACCTGCCAGTTGTGTCTGTCCCAAGAGGGCTGTGCTGGAGCTGAGGAGTGAACCAGATTAGTGAACTGAGCTGGGTTAAAAATAACCTGGTTTGCTGCTCCCTGAGCAGCTTCACCATATGGCCCCGAGGGGAGCTGCATGGCACAGCCGAGGGAGCCCAGCAGTGGGAACAGTCTGCAGAGGAGCAGGGAAGCTTCCAAGGAAAAGACTTCACCCTGAAGGAGCAAAATACAAGATGCAGCCAGGAGAAATGGCATGGAGAGAGGACAGCACGAGCAGAAATTCACTCTTGGTCTCCCCAAACACTGTGGTGTGCTGGTGATGATCTGGAGGAAAAGGCTTCCAGGGCTGCTTCCATATCCTGAGCTTCCTCCTGTCAAAGATCCATCCCCAACTAGGGGAAGCAGGTTGGAGATCACCAGTGATGAGATTTTGGCTGGTGTGGAGGGGTAGGGTTAAAAGGGACATGCTTCACCTTCACACACATGCAGAAAAAGTGTGAGAACACGCAGTGACTCAACATCTCAAGATGAACAATTACTTTGTAAACCAAAAGATTCTTTAAACTCAATAGTATCAAATATCACGTAGAACCATCTTTTCTTTTTTTTTTTTACATACAGGATATCAGTGTAGAACCAGAGATGCAAGAAAAGTGTGAAGTGATTAAACTGGCAAAGTTTGGCAACATTCTTCCTCCTCCAACAGGAACAGCCTGTTGGCTCAGCTCTGAAGGAACACAAGTGACACACACGACGACTGAGCTGCTGAATGTCACCCTGACCACACCTCCCTCTTCCATCAGTTCTGCTGCATCCTTAGAACAACTTCCCCACTTGCAGGATGTCAGCAGAAGGCCCGAAGGGCAGTGAGAGATTAGGAAAAGCAGCAAATCCCATGTGTGTTTTTACTTCCTCACCAGTTACTGATTAAAAGCAAAAGGTCTAATCCCCTGGAAAACTGGAGGGGGTGATTTGGGAGCCAAGGAAAAGGAAAAGGACAACTGCCACTGAAGTATCAGCAGCTCAGCTCCCTGCTGCTGTTGAGCCTTGGACTTCAGTGCTGGAGGGAGGATTGAGGCACAGAGCTGAGAGTGGACAGCAGGATGGGTGAGTTGGAGATACTTAAGTGAGCCCCTCTTATCTGAACCTGTATCAAAGATAAGAGAGACTTAAACAGAGTGAGATCTGCTTTATATTTAGCTCTATTTTTAAAAAGACTCATTATTACAAGACCAGTCTTTCAACCATGCACAGAAATATTGTTATACACCAAATCTGCTACATTTTGTAACCCTGAAAAATACACACCGGAGACAAACACACTTGGTCTTGATTTTCACCTCATTATGTCTAGAAAAGCAAATGGCATTGTGTTCTGGTCTAGTTTATTATCTACACCATAGGCTGTCTTTTAAGAAGGGTTTTTCCCAAATCTCCAAACACAGAGTAATTAGACTATCAGAATAATTACACTCAATGCATTGCGCAGCAGCAGAGTTTGGGGAGACAAAGCCTACTGCCAACAGAGAATACAGAATTAAAATAAGGGCTAATTAAATAACTGTGGGACATTGAAGTCCCCAGGACTAGACAGGATATCCCCAAGGATGCTGAGGAGGGTGGTCAGTATCAGTGCAAGGCCCATCCATATCTGACATGAAGGATGATGGCAGTCCCACACTGACTGCCTCTGGCAGAGGATGACCAGCTCTGTGCAGGAGGAGAGCACAGTGGGTGCCACTTACCTCGACTTTAACAAGGTATTGAACAAGGCACTGGTGAGGCCACATCTCAAGTGCTGTGTTCAGTTTGGGGCCCCTCACTTTAAAAAGGACATAGAGACACTGGAGAAAATCCAGCAAAGGGCAATGAGGCTCATAAAAGGCCTAGAACACATCGTATGAGGAACAGCTGAGGGACCTGGGTTTGCTTAGCCTTGAGAAGAGGTAGCTCAGGGGTGACCTCATTGCTCTCTACAACTACCTGAAAGAGGGTTGCAGAGAGATGGGGGATGGTCTCCTCTGCCATGCTTGCAGTGAGAGGTCTAGAAGGAACAGTCATAAGCTGAGACAGAGGAAATTCAGATTAGATGTTAGGAAAAATGTTTTCCCTGTTGGAGTAGTCAGCCACTGGAATAGGTTGCCCAGGGAGGTGGTGGAGTCAACATCCCTGAGGTCTAGATCTAGCACTGGAGGACATGGTTTAGGGGTTCCAGCAGAGTGACAGGTTAATGGCTGGACTCTATCTTAGAGGTCTTCTCCAACCCTGATTCTATGATTCTAAGGTTTTCCATATGGTTTCCCACCGCTGCACCATTTCCACATGATCTCCCATTGTTATATCCTTGTAATCTAATCATTTCCTTCATAGCTCCCAATTTGGCTATGAGGCACACAGAAAACTTGCTAAGCTGTCAAACTGGAAAGGAAGTTGTCCATAGCCCAAAGGTCAGCTGGTGGCATGCAGCATCCCTCAGGGCTGATCTTAAATTCATGGAATCACAGACTGGTTTGGGTTGGAAAGGCCCTTAAACCTCATCCAATTCCACCCCCTATCATGAGCAGGGACACCTTCCTCTACTCCAGGTTGCTCCAAGCCCCATCCAACCTGGCCTGGAACACTGCCAGGGATGGGGCAGCCACAGCTTCTCTGGGCAACCTGTGCCAGTGCCTCACCACCCTCACAGGGAACAATTCCTTCCCAATATCCCATCTAACCCTGCCCTCTGGCAGTGGGAAGCCATTCCCCCTTGTTCTGTTCCTCCAGACCCTGGTCCCAAGTCCCTCTCCATCTCTCCTGGAGCCCCTTTAGGCACTGGAAGGGGCTCTGAGGTCTCTCTGGAACCTTCTCTTCCCCAGGCTGAACACTCCCAGCTTTCCCAGCCTGGCTCCAGAGCAGAGGTGATCCAGCATCTCTGTGGCTTCCTCTGGCCTCTCTCCAGCAGCTCCACATACTTCTGCTGTTGGTGCCCCAGAGCTGGAGGCAGCACTGCAGGTGGGTCTCACCTGAGCAGGGCAGAGAGGCACAATCCCTCTCTTATCCTGAATTCCATGCTCAGAAGAGCCCTTGATCTCTTCATGATGCTTTTCTAGCACAAGGCACAGGTGGGATCGTTTCTCCACTGTCCTCATGACAACAAAATCAATTTAGAGATTGTTGTATTGATAAAGACACTTCCTGCTAGAGTTATTTCCACTTGAGGAAACAGCTGAGCTGAGTTCTGGTGAAAAAAGTGATGCACAGACATGACTATTTACAGTGAGCAGCATCCCTGCACTGAACTAGGCTTCATTAAGTAATTCATTGAGCAATTCACAGAGATTAGGTGGCAATAAAAATAACTTTAAGGTGAGCTATTGTTTTTCCATAGAGGTGTTCTCCTTAAAGGGGATCTAATCAATCCATACAAGTATTCCCAAGGGGTGTCGGGATGGTGCCAGACTCTGTTCAGTGGTGCCCAGTGACAGGACAAGGAGTAATGACCATAATCTAAACCACAACAAGTTCCACCTCAACACAAGGAAGAACTTCTTTCCACAAAGGTGGCAGAGCACTAGAACAGGTGCCCAGGGAGGGTGTGGAGTCTCCCTCTGTGGAGACATTCCAAGGCCACCTGGACATATTCCTGTGTCACCTGCTCCAGGTGAGCCTGTATGGGCAGGGGGCTGGAGTAGGTGATCTCCAGAGATCCCTTCCAACCCTAGCTACTCTGTGAATGTGTGTTTCCTAAGTTTCCCACAATTTTTCAAGGACTTTAATGGCTTTTTAACAACAAACTCACTTTTAAACAAGCGTAAAAGCAATTAAAAATTATTTAAGTCAACATTTCTTTCACTGGGGTCTGTTAAGCATTGCTTGAAGCATTCCCAACCTCTCCCTTTCGAGGTCACTAACAATTTCTGTCACCACAGACTTAATTTTAAGCCACTCAATTCCCTTTTTCACACAGAGAGACAAAATTTGAGTAACATCCCCCAGTTCTTCAAGAGATCATGGGGGGAACACCCCCACACACTCTTAAGTACTTCACCTTCCTGAACACTGCAGATGGATTAGTAAATTCTTGCTAATATTAGAGAAAACAACAAGCTTTCTTGCAGTTTTTGCCAAAGACTTGAATCACTTACTGCTCCCTGGCCAATCCCAGCACAGCCTATGCTAATCCCTGTCCCACACATTCTGTTCCCTGCAATCAGCTCAGGTCACTAAGTAGGCCATAAACTGGCCCTTAGTAATGACTTAGGAACTCCAGAGTGTGGATTTCCTCATTTTCCTAAGTTTCTCATGCCTCCTGGTACTCCTGAACTTGCCCATTGGCTCTAATAAATATTACTCACACGAAACCACTCCAGGCTGCTCTCAGAGCTCTGCCAACATCTCCATAAAGTTGTCCTCCTGTAAACCATCGCACTTCATCTCTACCCTACACATTCCACCTGCTCCTCTTGTTTTTGCCATGCTTTCTCCTACTTTGAAAGCTACTTTTCCTTGCACAAAAAATACCTTGGACTTTCCTCCAAACAATTGCCAAAGTAGTATCTTTCAACCCTTCTCCTTCACACAACAATCAGTGTTTCCACTCTCCCATTACACAACAAGGGGGAATGGTTTGACACTAAAAGAAGAGAGATTTATACGGGATCTTGGGAAGGAATTCCTCCCTGTGAGTGTGGTAAGACACTGGCACAGGTTCCCCAGAGAGGCTGTGGCTGCTCCATTTCTGGCAGTGTTCAAGATCAGGTTGGATGGGGCTTGGAGCAACCTAGTCTAGTGGAAGGTGTCCCTGCTCATGGCAGGGGGTGGAACTGGGTGAGTTTTAAAGTCCCTTCCAACCCAAACCATCCTGGGATTCCATGAACAAGTACTTCTTATGCCTTTTATTTCCATTCAATGCTGCCTTGGTCATTTTGTACCAGACTGAATTTCCTCCCTGCTCCTTTCTGTCTCTCTTCTCTGAAGGCCACTGCTTAAATTTCATCATTGAATTATGTCGCTGTGTCTCATCTCCTTTCTAAATTGATCTGCCATTCCCTGGAAGTGTTTCAGGACAGGTTGGGTGGGGCTTGGAGCAACCTGCTCTGGTGGGAGGTGCCCCTGCCCATGACAGGGGGTTAGGACTAGATGATCTTTAAGACCCATTCCAACCCCTTAACATTCAGACCTTGAGAAGCTACAATTCATCTACAAACAGCCCTGAAAATGTGCCTGGAGAACACCTTCTAGGCCAAGGCTATTGCCTACCCATTGCTACCTTATACACCTACAGAGCCTCATTCCCTCAGCATTATAACTTCTGCAAGAGAGAACAGCAGCAGTGTTGCTCTTGCAGAGGTAAGAGATAAAGCACATTACATAGACTACAGCCTCGTCTCTCAAAGATATGTAGAAACTCAGCTCCCACTGAACCAATGAAGTTCAATTCCCAAATTTCCCTGCAGATCTGGGCACTGGAGAAGCACAGTGTTCTCTCTGAGGTGGGTAGTCCACATTTCATTTTTGCTGGAGAACATCCTAATGTGTCAAAACCTCCAAACACAACACAGCCTCCAAACCTCTGCTCCTAAAATTCCTTTGCTGCTGCCATTAACACAGAATCACAGAACATCCTGAGCTGGAAGGAAACCATAAGGACCATCAGTCCAACTCCTGGCCCTGCACAGGACACCCCAACAATCCTACCATGTGCTTGAGAGCATTGTCCAAATGTTCCTTGAGCTCTCACAGCACCTTCAGTTCCTGCTGTTCAGCCATTTTCTGCTTTCAGCAATCACAACTCCATTTTATTTCAAGCACTGGAGTGAGAGTTTTGCCCTGAGTTTTTGGCAGCTTTTTGCACCATGTAATAACAATTAACTCCCTTTGGCATCATTTATATGAATCATTGATTTAATGCAGATAGCCAGGAAAAAAAAAAGACCTATTAAGTCATCTAGATGACCCCAAAGCACTGCTGGATTGTTCCTGGCAGCACATTTCTGTGCTTGTTTAAATGTGCTGCTACAGCACCAGTACAGAAACTGTCTGCAAAGCAGAGCCATGTTTGACTAACATATGCTTTAAGTCATCACCATGTTGGGAATCTTCAGTTTCTAACTACATGTTGCACTTTTGTTCCTCCAAACAGACTTTAATGTTGCTTGATGGAGTGAGAAGAGGCTTTTTGTGTTTCAGAAGAATCCCTGGTGATTGTCAAATTGAATCAAAGGCAAAGAAGGACTTGGGATACACTGGGGACCATCTCTTGAGAAGATACAGATACATTGCCAGAGGATGTCCAGCTCTGCTCTTGTGAGACCCCACCTGGAATACTGCACACAGTTCTGATGTCCCCAGCATAAGAAGGACAAGGAACTTTTGGAGCAAGTCCAGAAGAGGCCACAAAGCTGATAAAAGGACTGGAGCACCTTCCCTGTGAAGACAGACTGAGGAAGTTGGGGCTGTTCAGCCTGGAGAAGAGTTGGTTGTGTGGAGATCTCATAGCAACCTTCCAGTATCTGAAGGGGCTATAGGGAAACTGGAGAGGAACTCTGTGTTAGGAACAGTTGTGACAGGACAAGGAGGAATGGGGATGAATTGAAAGAGGGGAAATTTAGATTAGATATTAGGAAGAAATGCTTTTTTGTGAGGCTGGTGAGACACTGGCACAGGTTGCCCAGGGAGGCTGTGAATGCCCCAACCCTGGCAGTGTTCAAAGCCAGGTTGGATGAGCCTTGAGCAACCTGCTCTGGTGGGAGGTGTCCCTGCCCAGGGCAGGGGGTTGGGAATAGATGATCTCTAAGGTCCATTCCCACCCCTTAACAGTCTACGATTTTATGGTTCTACAAGTACAAATAATGTAGACATGCAATGTATTTTCAGGATGGATTTTGATGGGTTTTTTTTGGTGATGTTTTCTTTTATCTTTATAAGAAAATAAGGTGGAACTTCCTCATGGAATTCCAAACACCAAAGGTAAGAACAATCCTGCAGCCACTCCTGGCAGATGCACTTTCTAATCTGAATCTTTCTAATGGGGTTTCCCATGTTTCCTCAGGCAATAGCTCAGGGTTTGGGGTTGCTTTTCCTTCCCTGCCACATGTAATCTAAATCCAATTTGTGTCTGTTGCCTCTTATCACTGCACACCTCTGAGAGGCACACTCCAACCTCCCCTTTGGGCAGGTGAAGATAACACCTGGAATAAGGTTCCTCTGCATCTTCTCCAGATTCCTCTAACACATGCACTGCAGCTCACAACCATCTCAGACACATCCCCACTGCCCTTCTTCTGCCAGAGAGCCTCCAGCATGAGATTATTCCATCCCAGGGGAAGGACTCTTCTGCTGAGCTTCATAGGTCTCCATCGGCTCTGGTCTCCATCCTGTTAAAAGTCCCCCTGAATGGGAAGCTCTGTCCACACTCACAATAAGCTTCACTCCCAAAACATGGATTTACAGAAGGTCCATCCTGTCCCACCTACCAAACTGCAGACACAGATGTTTCAGTTTGTTTCACTCTCAACCCTCAGGGAGGCCACACACACATTCCTGGGGGGTGATTCATGGTGGGATTGTTGGTGTGTCCTGTGCAGAGCCAAGTGTTGGACTGGATGATTCTGTGGGTCCCTTCCAATTCAGGGTATTCCGGGATTACATCAAACCACTGACCTTTACCACCAGTCTCCCACTCATCTCATACTCCACCACTCCCTAGCATGGCTATGAGGATGTAGAAGCCTTCTTCAATCTAAGTCAGTGACATCCACTGTGCTCTCACCATCCTCCAAGTCAGTCATTTCCCTACCAGAGGCCATCAAGGAATGACCAGGAGTCCTGTGGCAAGAAGAGAGGTGTTTGCACCTAAGCACCACTACACAAATACAAACTGAAGGCGCTCTGTGCTTTATTTGAAGTCAGCAGTACTGGCAGGGCCTCACTACTTTGTTTTGCTGGCACAGCTCAGAAAGCTGCAACCTGGGGTGGGGGGAGGAAGGAGAGATTTGTTGAAGAAGTCATAAAACAAAGCTAAGCAAAATCATTTCATAGGGCACTTGAAAAGCCCCGTTAGTTGTGCTTTCTTGACCCACTTAAAGCCTCTTGCAATAAACAGCCAACCACACACATGGCCAAGTGCCTCCCATGGAAGCCATTTACACTCCAAACAGTACAGAAAGAAGAAAATATGAAAGGTCAGAGCTTTAGGGGAAGAGAGAAGGAAATGCTGTGAACTTGCAAGAATTAAAAGTCCTAAATTTCCCTTTATAGCTCCCAAGACATGCTCCAAGCAGATTCAATGTTCCTTCAGTCCACGAGGAAAGGCTTTTTAGATTCTACATTTTCTAGCAACCTTTGCTGTTCTGGCATCACAGTATCTCTGGGATTAATTGTGTCAGTACTGGTATGGGCACAAGCCCAGGGCAGTGCCTGTCCCCTGTGCTGGCACTGCTGAGGCACTTCCAGCCCTGGAGGCAGTTCTGGGTCCCTCACAACAAGGACACTGAGGGGATGGAGTGTGCCCAGAGAGGGGAACAGAGCTGGGGAAGGGGCTGGAGCACAAGGAGCAGCTGAGGGAGCTTGAAGGACTCAGCCTGGAGAAAAGGAGGCTCAGGGGGGACCATCTCGCTCTCTACAACTCCCTGACAGGAGGTGCAGCCAGGTGGGGGTCAGGCTCTGCTCCCAGGGAACAAGGGACAGGACAAAGGGAAACAGCCTCAAGCTGTTCCAGGAGAGGTTTAGATTGGATATTAGGGAAAATTCCTTCCCCAGAGGGGCTGTCCAGCCCTGGCACAGGCTGCCCAGGGCATGGACGGAGTCACCATCCCTGGAGGTGTTTTCCATCTAAAGGCTTCCAAGTGAAGGTTGGTGATTTTGCAGGACCTTGACAATCACCATGTGAAGAGCACAAGACGGAAAACCACAAAACTCGCTAAAAGCAAGCGATACATTAGGACAACAGCACAGACCAAGGGAAAAATCAGGAAAATCCTAACAGGAACAATCATAGAATCATAGAATGTTAAGGGGTTGGAATGGACCTTAAAGACTTTATAGTCCCAACCTTCTGGCCCTTGGCAGGGACATTTCCCACCACTCTTTAACAATGCTAAAGAAGGGTCACTGTCATGAGAACTGTGGTCATGGGGACTGTCAAGACAATGAGCTATTTGGAATAAATCATCACAGAGCAACATAATCAGTGTCTGACTCTTTTCACAGCAGTGACAACATGGTTCCTGTGCACTGCTGGCAACCTGCAAGTATTTAGATGTGGACAAAACAGAATAGAGAGAGAGAGAAACCACTGGGACAACAAATCCCAGATAACACTGAATATGTGGAGCATGGCCACAAGAAATGGGACACAATGCAGTCCTGCATTCGATAATGGAAAGAAAATATTAATGACCCCAAAATACTGACTGCAAGCCCAGAACAGCATGAACAAAGAACACCACAGACACAAAGAAGTGACCCTGGACATCAGTGATTTGTGAGCATCACCTGTCCATCAGGCTCAGAAGTGCTTCCATGGACATCCAACACACCATTACCCAACCATGGACTAATACCGCAGAGCTCTGCGCGTCAGCACCTACCCACTGCCCTCCTCAGCACCTGCAGAACACCACCACCACCAGACTGACAGGTCCTGGATGTCAGATTCTGTTCTATGTTATCAAATTGCTCCCAATTTCCCATTAATGCAAATATCACCATATGTCCTGTTGCTGGTTTTATTTTCTTTCCCAAGAAAACAAGTACATTACAGTCACTAACCTGCTTACACATTTGGTGACCCTGAGAGAAAGAACTTCTTGGTGTCCTGAGTATAAATCACTGTCCTTGTCATGATCATGACTATTGCTGTGTCAGGATGTACAAGAATTAGCTCTAGAAAGTATCTGTACTATTAATTTTAACACTGAACAAAACTTTATCCCTAAAAACCTCTCAGTAAGGAAGAAGGAGAGGAAAAACTTGTATGAGTAATAGGAGAGATGCTTATAGCAACAGATAATGCAGAAAAATTTATCCTCGCACCTTTTACACCACCCAAAAATGAGTAATTATGTGCCAGGAGATATCATCAACTCCACAAATCAACTCACTGAAAGGACACACTAAGAATTGTTCTTCAAAAAGTCAATTTCTTAGCGATTACTGTGCAGACAGACACACGAGAGCTCCTGTGTACTCACTGCATTAACAACCTCTCAAAAGCCACAGGAAAAGGAAAATCAATACTGGGTATTTTTTCTCACATCAATTTATCTACTGCTGAAAAAAATAACTCAGTTCTGTGTGTGCTACATATGACATATTGCAGGTTTCCTCCCAGCAAGGGAAATAAAACAAGCTGGTCTTAACCAACTAAGCCCTGCCTTGCTGAGTTCAGATTTGGCTTGTGATAAAACCTGAAACAAACCTTGAAAAACTCAGTCTCAGGCAACTTGGCAGAGGCACACAGAGCCTTTTGTTCATGAGCCTGTGGTGCTGGAGCCCATTAGCAGCCAACAGACCACTAAATATTTCATGATTTGGATTTCAAGCATTTCCCAGGACAGGTTCTATCACTGCACATTGTATAAACCGGCATGACAGTTGCTAAATAAAGTATATAGTGCAGAGGAGCCTCTCCAAAGCACTCACAGAGTCTCCACCCAGGTAAAAATCCCTCTATTTATATGTGTAAATATATATATACACAGAGAGAGAGATCTGCATATATGTATCTCAAAATTATGTCTTTTTTTTTCTTTCCAATTCTACACCATGAAATTTCACTGCAGAAAGTCCTTCAGACTGACCCTTGCACAGGAAACAAACTAAATCCCAAGACGGCATTCCCTGTCAAGCAGAATAATCATGTTTCCTTCATTTTCCTTTTCCAGGTCAGCAGTTCACTCTTCACCGCCAGGAGCTCCAGCAGATTCTGTGAAGGCACCTTAAGGAGCTCTGCACTCTGAGCACACCCATCATGAAAGTCTTAACAGCCCTTAAAATGTTTTTGCTCATCTGCCAGAACCCAAACAAGGGCAAAGTCCTCTCCTAAATGAGTGCCACAGCTCTTGTTCACCAGGTTGGGATGATTTTCCAACCCTTGCTGCATTCCCACAGCTGGTGGAGTTGGGAATGCATGGCCACAAAGCCTGCCTGGAGACCTGCAGCAGAACATGGTCTTCACTAGCAGATGTTTGTCCAAATCCACAACCATGGAGAGGAATGGCTGGAGAGCTGCCCTGCAGACAGGGATCTGGGGGTGCTGGTGGACAGCAGGCTCAAGAGCAGCCAACCACATCCTGGGCTGCATTCAACAACCAGGCAAGAGAGGGGATTGTCCTACTGTATCCTTGATGTGGCCTCACCTGGAGCACCACCATTGCAAAGAATGTGAAGGTGCTTGAATGCATCCAGAGGAGGACAATAAAGCTGGTAAAAGGGCTGTAAGGAATGTCCTGTGAGAAGCTTAGGACTTTGGGCTTGTCTAGGGAAGAAAAGGAGCTGAATCACAGAATCATACAATTGCTTGAGTTGGAAAGGTGCTTTTAAAGGTCAATTAGTCCAACCCACCTGCGATAAGCAGAGATCTTCAACCAGACCAGGTTGCTTAGTGCCATGTCCAACCTGATCTCAAATGTTTCCAGGGATGAGGCATCCACAACGTCCCTGGGCAACCTGAGCCAGTGTCTCACCACTCTCACAAGGAAGAACTTCTTCCTAGTATCTAATCTAAATTTCCTCTCTTTCAGTTTATCTCCATTACCCCTTGTTCTATCACTACAATTGCTAACAAAGAGTCCCTCTCCAGGGACTGCTGTTCTAAAGCAGGAAAGAAAACACGAGGACTCAAGCTGATAAGCTCTGCGAGACTTCAACCTCGACTTTGCCCCTGCTTGAGCAGGAGGTTGGACTAGATGACCCACTGCAGTCCCTTCCAACCTGACCCATTCTGGGATTCTCTCTGCTCAGGCACTGTAGTTGACACTGAGGTGCTGTCTGATACTCTGATCCTTGTTGCTCACTTGGCTGGCACCCAGCTCTCAGGGCCAGCTGGACTAATCCTGCCCACATCAGGCTCCTTAAGGCAAAGCAGCTTTGCGTGGCGCGAGGAGTGACTCATGCCACAGACAGGTCTTGCCCGTCACCGCCACGCTGGCCTTCACTTTCGCCACTGCTTTAAGCTCATCTAAGCTCCAAATAACATGGCCAGAAAGGTTTCCTAAGTCGTAGTGATCCATAAATGTTTGTGGCAGCACAAGAAGAGGTTGGAACAGAGCAGGAGAAGACATCATCTGGTGACACAGGACAGGCCACTCTGAGACAGGGAGCTACAACAACCTGGTTTTCTTCTCATTTCTATTCTCAACCCTCATGGTCATATCACAGCTTACCCACCAGCCAGACACCCAGAAAGGTTTCCTAAGTCGTAGTGATCCATAAATGTTTGTGGCAGCACAAGAAGAGGTTGGAACAGAGCAGGAGAAGACATCATCTGGTGACACAGGACAGGCCACTCTGAGACAGGGAGCTACAACAACCTGGTTTTCTTCTCATTTCTATTCTCAACCCTCATGGTCATATCACAGCTTACCCACCAGCCAGACACCCAGCTCTTCAGGCACTGGAATAGGTTTGCCCAGGGATGAAGTCACCACTGGAATAGGTTTGCCCAGGGAGGTGATGAAGTCACCATCTCTGAAGGTGTTTAAGAGGCATCTGGAACTGATGCTGGAAGATATGGTTTAGGGTTTAGGGGTTACAGCAGTGACAGGTTAACAGTTGGACTTGATGACCTTAGAGGCCTCTTCCAACCTTAATGATTGCATGACTTTATGATTCTTTTCTACCTCTCTTGATCCTCTGCTTTGCAAGACCCCCTCTCCCTCCTGTGCCCACTGCCAGTGCCTGAGCTCAGTCTGCCCTTCCCCAAATGCCACCACCCACCAAACACCAACATCTGGAGCAAATCCTACTTTTTAATCCAAACAGGGCTGAAGTTGACCTGTGCACTCCCAACCTGTGTGGAAGCTACTGAGGAACAGATGTCACTGCTGCAGAAGCCTTATTTCTTCAGGGCTAAAAATGGAACCAGCCACCACCACCACCAGCTATGTTTAGACCCAATATTCTAAACAATCCCTTCCTTTGCAGTCCTTTCCCACCCCCCCTGAAACTATCTTTGGCAGAAGAATTAAACAGCTGCCACTGAGAGCAGGAATTGAGTTGAAAGCAGAAGAAATGCAGTGCTGGTAGCGAGGGTGACACACCAGC
>NW_008680882.1:0-27422 GCF_000695815.1 Acanthisitta chloris | reverse complement strand
GAGGAGGAGGAGGAGGAGGAGGAGTGACAGTGTCTTAGAGGGAGGGAAAGGAGGTAATAGAAGCGAGAAGGTAACCTTGAACACGCCGAAGTAATTTTTGACCTGAGAACCCAGGAAGGGTTGTTAAGACTGCAGGGTCAGCGTGGCAGCACGGGAAGGCTCGTGGGAAGGAATCTGGCAAACGCTTCAATGAGAGCTGTAAAGCTACCGACACATACTCGGCTGGGTTCACTTGGACCCGTGTGAAACGGACACACCGCCGAGATCGTAGCAGGAAAGAGGCCGAGGGAGATTCCAGGCTTGTGTCATGTCCTGGAAACTGGGGAGGTTCCTCCGTTGGATGCATTTTTATGGGAGATGAGTCAAGGCAGAACCTCTGACACATGTGACAGCAAGAAGAGGTCAAGAAATAGACAAACAGTAATAGGTTGCTAAAACCAGCTAGTATTTACTTAGTAACTCAGGGGTGACTCAGGAATGCAGCAGCTTACCTAACCCAGCATTCTCTACGACTCAGGGGAGCTATGCATGATGCCATTCCTTTTTTTAAAGGATCCAGAAACAGATCAACACTCTGACCTGCACCAGGAAAACCAGCATAAACCATTTTAAACCCCCTAGTTAGTCAGGAGAGTTGCATGGCTTTGATTGAAAGTATTCCTGTCTGGCAGGCCACTGTGTGTATCCTGGAATGTGTTTGATAAGGATTGGTAACCTGGTCTAGTGGAAAGTGCCCCTGCCCATGGCAGAGGGGGTGGAACAAGATGATCTTTAAGGTCCCTTCCAACCCAAACCATTCTGTGGCTCTGTGAAAAAAGAGTGAATGGTCAAATGAGGTTTGCTGCTTACACTGGTTGATTCCTGCAGTAAGTGAGGCCTATGAAGTGTTGCAGGAGCACCTTACAGTCCTGAGTGACTGGGTCGTATCAGCCTGTTGTGGGCAGATCGTGATGTTGGGTGAAATCCAGAGGAGCTGCCTGATGTCGATAAGGAAACCCCATTTTAAGTTTGCATCATTTTGCTTATAAAACGCATGTGCTGACTGATGATGCTCAGGAGCAAGATAAGTAGGTCATAATGTGTTTTCATGAAAATATCACCTTAGCACTCGGTAGCAGCTCATAAAGGGTAAAAATGTTCAGAATATCTAGAAGAGAAATAGAGAATAAAAAAAGGGGAGTATCTTTTTATTATAATCTTTGCAATTTATGCTTTCAATGTCAGTGCTGTATGCAATTTATGTAATTTTTGAGATGGGGAAGGAAACTCAGAGAATGAACGGAAAAGGTTTAGAGAAAGACAGTAAGGATTAAAGGACAAAAGCCAACCAAACCAGCTTCTGCAGAGGGATCAACTGAGTATGGCTCTGCTTTGGAATGGTAGTAATTGAGAGTAAATAAAAACTGTCAGTGCCAAGGGGAGGGTATGAAATGGAGGGAAGTCCCCACCACTTTCAGATACTCTTCTAAAGAAGGCATGACCCTGCTTTATCTGGGCAGAAATTGCGTGATTCATTAAATTTGGTATAGAACTTGATTCTCTAAGTCTGTGAAGACTCAATGAAAGTTGGAACCTGCCTGTGCTTTTTCACTTTTTGAACCCCATTGAAAGGGCTCAAGGCCCTCTACTCGATTGAGCCTTTCAGTACTTGGTTCACCTTAGTGACTTTTCTCTCCACTGCCAACAATTTACTGAGAGAAGTTGGGTGCCAAACCTGTCACTCCGGTTTGGGAAGCAAAACAGCTTACTGTGACATCAGGCATTTTGTGGATTTAACCAGCATGGTGTGCTCTGCAGTTCTTTTAAAAAATAAATAAATAAAATACTTTCTTGTGCAGAGTTCACTCAAACTATTTCATTTTCAGTATGTGTTTTGGTGCGTCTCTTTGCTCCTAAGTCTTGCAGTTTTCTTTGTAGGTTTTATCATGTTCCAGAATGTCTCATCAGTCTGAATGAAAGGTTTAATTTGCAGTAATTGTGAATGGTTGACCAAGTGCAATTAATGACTTGTCAGGAAAAGATTAATTTTACCTGGTGAGCAAGAACCAGAATGTTCAAGTCTTCTGTAAGTAGAATCTGTTAATTTCAGTCATTTAAATCTTACTGCCTTTTTTTTTTTTCACTCTCAGAGTTGATAAAGATAGGAGTGGAATAATATCTGATAATGAACTTCAGCAGGCATTATCCAATGGTAAGTGTGTAAATGAGCACTGAGGTAGTTCATTGTAAACTTAAGTTTTTATGTGAGACTGATTACTTGATGTCGTAATTCTTTTATTGGGGGGTGGAAGGGAATATTCCTACCACTGATTAATACTATTTAATCTACATCAAAAGGCAGGGGAGTTAAACTAAATGGACAATCCTCCTGCATTTTTTAATTTTTGTTTTGTTGGGATTTTTGTTGGAGACTTTTGTTTCTGTTTGTTTGTTTGTTTGTATTGTTTGATTTCGTTTGGGTTGTTTGGGGTTGGTTTTTTTTGTTAAGCCCATTGTTCCTGGATTTATTTATTTTTTATTTCAAGGGAATTTTTCTGGTTTTGGTGTGTGTTAGTAATAATGTGTTATAAATTGAGTACCTATTGTAAACACTACTGATGCTTATTTTTTACCAGTTCTGCTTTCTAGAAATCATAACCAGTGATTTATATATTCCTCACTTATCACTACTGAACCTTTGTTTTTTAACCAGGATAAGTGTATAATCTGGACAAAGATCAGCTTTTTACAACCAGCCTTTTTACTGCACATAAAATCTTTTCATACAGTATGGTGCAGGAATTGAAGATGGTAATTCCTTTATTTTCCCCAAATGAGGCATATTTGGAGTTTCTCCTAACAGAGTAGAAAGCTATACTCTAGATCTAGTATTAACACTTTCTAGTAGTCTGTCAGTTCCTTGTCAAAGAACAACTAGGATATGGTCAAATAACTCATGGAAGCAAAATTAAAAGTGATGAATTTTTCCAGTTGCCTGTTTTTAGTTTCCTCTCATGACTCAAGGTGGGTAGGGTTGTACTTTGTGGGTTTTTTTTCACTTGGAAGTCTGCAGAAGGGTATAGTGAGGCTGTTCATACCCATGAGTCCATATCAAGTTCCCCTTCTCCTGTGGTTTAATTGCTTTATCCTTCCTGTGCTTTGTGACTGAGAAGGGTTGACACTGATGCTGTGAGCTGCAGTGCACACAGACTGAAGGACCCCTTTTGGTCAGTAATTGCCTGGCTTGAAATCAGTTTGGATGATTTCATTTAGTAAAACTGCAGTCTTGTAACTAAACCGGATTTACTAGAATCTTGTTTAATAAAATATCTGGTAAATTAAAAGCAATGTATTGTGGCTGCTAGACCTCATCCATAACTGAAATACTATTCCAAGTAAAAGCTTTAGCAAAAGCTCAGTTAAATTGATTAAATAACAGTTTTCACTTAGCTTTCAGTGCTGTTTAGAACTGTGTGAGCCCCGTTTTACCTGCAGTTTTAAACTTCATATATTTTTAATATCTTCTTAATTCTGATTGAATTTAAGGGTAATAGGCTGTGCTGACCCTCTGAACTCTTTTCTTTCCTTATTTACAGTGTAGGTTAGCAGTTTCAGTGCTTTGCAGTTATGAAGAATGCCTACCAAGTGAATTCACTGTTAGAAAAAACATTTGCAGACCTGTAAGCTTCCTTCATTCCAAGAGATTCTAGATCTGGTACGCCAAGGTCACTGACAATTCACTCTGTTCTTTTCAAGAGAGATCCTCTAGTGGATGGTTGTGCAATCTAACATGGGCTAAAAGAATGTTACCTGATTTTTTTCTAAACCAAAAAAAGTCTGCATACTGCTCACTAAAATTTGAAGCTCAGTGTGAGTTTGACATTTTGACATTTTCAATATGTCAAGTTTATGCAAATAACAGTATGGTTACCTGGGAGGGACTGATCATCATATTGTATAGTTGTTGGTACAGTAAAATCCTGTGCTTCTTTTCTTCTGTGCTTCTGTGTGAAGTGAACAGTAGAGTCAGGGGAGGAGGCAGGAACCGTCTCTCACTCTTTATTGGGACAGGTTGAAACCAGTACAGTTCTTCAGCTCTAGAGTTGCTCAGATTACACTCTGTGGCATCTATATGAGTCTCTTGGTTGAACATCAACATGAAATAAGTTAACTTTCAGAATTTTTCCTCATATTCTGCTCTGAGTTAATGGCTGGCACCCTGTTAATAATTCCATCATTTTTATTTTTGTCAGGAGACATACAGCTCTAAGGTACTGATGTTCTCTGTCTAAAATACTGCTTAAGCATTTTCAGAGCCATTTTTACTCTTCTCTTTCTCTGCTCATATTTCTGTGCAAATAGTCACATGGCCCTACAATGCAGCGTTTTCGACCATTGCTGCCTCTGTAGACTTACACCAGTGCAGCTTGACCCAGCAAATCCAACATGCTCCATACCAACAGAACCTTCCTGATAGGTGTTTGTAGTCAGCTGACTGCATTCTTGCAATCACCTCTGCAGTTCCTCTGTGGTCCCTGCACACAACCACAACTAATTTCATATATGCTGCTTCATCTTCCTGGTTCCTGCACAGGCTCTAGAGAACTGATGGGGAAATTCTAGAGGCAGCAGAGTATTTCTCTTAATTTAAAGCTTAATGCTTCCTAGCTCTCAACCAAGTGAAAACTGTTTCACAGTGACTAGCCACTGAATGCTCAGAGGTACAGAGCCCCTCTTCAAGTGATCACTACTCAGGCCCTTTCAAGTAGCAACATTTCTTGGTCTGAAAACACTAATGAAAACTAAGAATTGGTTCATCAGTGAAAGTGGGATTTATACTAAACAACTCTAAATTGCACTGTGTGGTTACGTGATGTTAGGACTTCTTTTCACTTCTGTCAGGAACTAAATGCCCTGGAGTAGTCCTGAAAACCAGGAAAGGAGCAGATGGGTTTTTACCGAGGAACATATATGAGACCATGATTGAGTTATAACTTAAAACTCTTCTGCTCTCATCAGTAGAAAAAGAGGTGCTTCAGTTTTGGTCTTGCCTATTATCCAATACCTCCTGACTACCTCTGTTGAAAAGAATCCTTCTTAGTTCTGCCAGGGTTTTTGGTTTTGGGGTGTGATTTTTTTTTTGGTGCAGCTTGAAAAATGTTGGTTTCTGTGTAGTATCTGCAAAGCATTGGTCTGAAGTAATCTCTGAATGGTCAAGAACATCCTTACTTCCAAACAGCCTATTTTATAATATGCTAGCTCCATGTCATCTAGCTCTGAATTCACTGTTCCTAACTCATTTTTTTGCTTGGTTTGTTGCATTTTTTTAAAAACGTTGCTTAGCATTGCAGAACTAAGTAATTCTTTCTGTTTCAGGCACGTGGACTCCATTTAACCCAGCAACAGTCAGGTCAATTCTTGGTGAGTGCAGTTGTGTGATGTGAAGTAGTCACGATACTGTTTTGTGATCTGTTCAGATGACTGAGAATGCTATTGGTTGTTGCACTGTTTTATTCCCTCAGAGTGCCCAGCAGCAAACTCAAGTATTTTCCCTTTTGAATAATAGAGGAATGCCCTTGGCATGCACACCCGTGCACGTGTCGAAGTAGCCTGAGAAAACATTACTGCACAACTGGATAGTAAATGTAATTTACTGTCATCTTAAATATGCCAAACAGATACTCTATAGCTTGGCTTCATAAGTAGCTTTTTCTGTCTTGCATTTTAATCCTACTTTCTGCTCCAGAAAGGCCAAACAGCAGCTTTAAAAATGTGGGACTTCTCTTAGTGTCCTAAAATAATTGCCAGTAATGTGGAAGATGATGGTGGTACAACAGAAGGATAAAAATTCAAGCACAATGAATCTTTTCTATCACACAGTTTATAAATCCAAGGACTACATTTTTTGCTTTGATTTCAATAAGTATTTAGCAGCAGCCTGAATACCATCTCTGTGTGACCTGCATTTTTATATAAAGATGACAGTATCAGTAAGTCAAATGTAGACAAATATCCCAGCACTTTTGGCAGTGAATAAACTTAAGACTTTGTCATGTGTCCTTAGAACAACCAATCCCCCTGCCCTTTCTGATTGGTCACTGGATTATCAATCAAGGCTTCAATATTTTCAAACTGAAAATGAAAACCCATGAAAAAAAAATTTTGTGGTTTATTCTGGTTCTCTTTCATCTTGTTTTATCTTTTTCTCCCTCACTGGATGACTGCTTGCTTTTTCCTGGCAGAACTTCCCAAAATATCACTTGTATTTAGCGGTTTCTTTTCTGTCTTCAGTACCTTCCACCAAGTGCTTTTGCTGCCTTCCTAAAATACTGGCAGATCTTGCTAAGGAGCAGTATGACTAAGGTTTTTTATGTGTTTCTTTTTTTATTTCAGGCATGTTTGACAGAGAAAACAAAGGTGGTGTGAACTTCAATGAGTTCACAGGAGTTTGGAAGTACATCACAGACTGGCAGAATGTCTTTCGAACGTATGACAGAGACAATTCTGGAATGATTGACAGAAATGAACTAAAGCAAGCACTAACAGGTTTTGGTAATTCATTTGCAATTACGGTTTTTATGCTTCGCTTATGTCATCAAACGAGCTTGTTATTGTTAGGACTGTCCTGCTCTGACAAACGTGACTAAAAATGAGGCAGGTGAAGGGCAGCTATTCTTTCAGGTATAAAGTACTTTTGAACGATGTCCACACCACAAATGCTTTTTTTGAAGCTCTTTCCTTTAATGGAGAAAAAAGAAAACATACCATAGATGTACTGACACACCCAGTTCAAGTTGACCCAAGTCTCCTCTATTAGCCACTCTGAGAGCATTACCAGTGCTTCAGGCAAATGTCTGAACTTAGAGAGTACTTGATACAGCTTGCCATGTTTTAAAGCAAAGCCAGCTGTCTGTGCTACCAGAGCATTCTGATGGCAAACGAACCAGTGATTTTGCTTGTAAAGACTTGAGTTGCAGCCCTAAACCTTCCCTCAACTAGTCACCTTGATTGATAATTGTATTTGCTGTGACTGTGTGTAATTATTTTTAAGCACAGTTTTTATTGCATGCCTTTTAGTTTAACATAGAGATATTTAGCAAAAAAAAAAAAGTATTGTTGCAGCTTCTTACTGTTTTCTGGTTTTGTTATGCCTGCCTGCTAAGCAGCCTTGTTCTTTTTATAGAAGGACTGTGGTAACTGAAACCTTTAAAAACATTTCTCTTTTTTCAAGGGTACCGATTGTCTGATCAATTCTATGATATCCTTATTCGGAAATTTGACAGACAAGGAAGAGGACAAGTTGCTTTTGATGACTTTATTCAGTGCTGTGTTGTATTACAGGTAAGAAAGGAGATGTACTTTAATGCTGATTGGAAAAAAATACCTCTTCTTAAGCTTTTATGGTTCTCACTTAAGTAGTGGATCTAGAACAATAACCAAATGGTTTGTTTATAATAAACCATTTGAACTGAGTATACGAGAGGTGCCAGAAACATCTTCATGTATGGGCCATCATTAGTTACCCTTTCGCATCACAAGTAAATCTGATACAACTGGAGGAGCAAAACCATGTAAAATAGTCTCAGTGTTTTAAAAGGGAAACACTTAACGTCATGTCCATTAGTTTATACACATGCTTCTTCTGGAGCCTGACTGTGTTCGAAGTGGAGTGTGTCGTGCCCCGTGGTGCCCATAACTCTCATAATCCAAATTACAACTTTCTTGTGTATCTCTCTGTTTAAGGCTCTGACTAAAAGGAGTTTGACCTAGTAGCTGAATTATTCAGTCTTTCATCACAGCTGTTCCTGCAGGGGCGATGATAGTAAAACACATTTAACACAAACAAAGACCCCCCCAAACTTTCAGTAACAGAAATGCATGTGTGAACAGGAGAGGGGAAGAACTGTAGCTTTACAGGTCTATTTTTTTGTTTAGAAATCGCTGGGTGATTTATCACCTCATTGCTTAAGGTTTCTGTAAGTGCATATGACTTTTCTGAAATGTATGTAAGACTTTGGAGAAAAGTTGGGAAACTGTAGTAGTGGACAATCTGAGTTTTAGTAGGACAGGAAAAAGGCTGCTGCCTTTATAATGACCAGCACTGCAAGAGTATCTTAAGATATCTTTTAGATATGCAATGCAAAGGGAAAGCAGTGCCCCGTGAAAGCAGGATCTCTTATTTGCATACAAGTGTTTTGTTCTCCTCCTTTTAACTTAATGTCTGTAACTGTAAGTTGCTGAAACATCAGTTGCCTTTGTATTCATTTGCACCATAAGGCAATTATAGTTAGTTACAAACTTCAACTCTGGTAAAAAGGGCTTTGAAACGGAGTATCATTCAGCTGATGCTAGTGAAACCATGCAGGTAGTCATTCTGGTCCACTGTCCATACTGCCTAGTTATCTCTGGGATTATACAGAGACAGCTCAGATACCAATGACGTCTGGAAGATGGGAAATAAGGTATGCATTGGATTCTGTTTCCAGGTGACCCTCAAACGTCCCACAAGACCTGTGCATTGTTTTTCCTCCTGCATTAAAGCCAGTTATAGAAAGCTGTGTGGTCATTAAAGAAGTGCCAAGGTAGCCTTAGGTATTGTATCATAAGGTGGTTTTAGAATCAGCTCTGCTATACAGCTTGGACATGGGACATGGCAAAGAGCTCTCACTAAACACACAAGATTGTAAAGTGGCCACACAGGGGATGAACAGAAAGTGCCCATAAAGCTGTAGAAGCCAAGGGGAATATGTGGCAAACAAAACTGTGTTTTTTTTCCCTCCTCCTCAGAGGCTGACGGATGTGTTCCGACGGTACGATACTGATCAGGATGGCTGGATTCAGGTGTCCTACGAGCAGTATCTTTCCATGGTCTTCAGCATCGTATGACACTGACAACTAGGAACTGCACACTGGCATTACACAGACTGGAGTTGCCAAATCATCCTGTACTGAATAAGATTATTGATGTATAATAATGGATAAAACTTCACATTCTTAAATTTTGTATGTTGGTCATCACCGTCAGAATCTGTACTTGAGTTGATTTTTATTTTGTATTACTGTATGACATGACCATCTCTGCTTACCATAGTGCAGAAAGCACAGAAAATAGATTTAACTGGTGCAATGTCAAACGTAACCTCTTTCACATATCCTGCATGGAGAAAAATGACTCTTTAGAAATGCCAAATTAAAATAATGCTTGTTAGTTCATAAGAGAGTTGAAAGTCAAAAGTTGCACAACATGTTTTGCATGTGCCTTACTTTTATAAGAGTTTAATGTATTAATTTTTAATACAGAATTTAAAAATAAGTAAAATATTAGATCAACTTTTATAGTCTATTTCACTTTTGTAAAGCTTTTTTTAAGGGAGTGGTGGCTTTATTTCTGTATTCTAGTTTTCTACAGTTCAGGGATCTCTTCCCCTTGGATGGCCTTTTTTCTGTCTTTTATTTTCTAGCTTCCTTCTTTCAGGGTTTCCTTGGCATAGCTTCAAGTATAACTTCACAAGTGCTATGAGGAGAGGCTAAGGGAGCTGGGATTGTTTAGCCTGGAGAAGAGGAGGCTCGGGGAGAATTTATAGCCCTCTACAACTACCTGAAAAGAGGTTGTAGTCAGGTGGGGGTTGGTCTCTTCTCCCAGGCAACTGGCAGTAGGACAAGAGGGCACAGACTCAGGCTCTGCCAGAGGAGGTTTAGGTTGGATATTAGGAAGAGAATTTTTACAGAGAGAATGATCAGACATTGGAATGGGCTGCCTGGAGAGGTGGTGGATTCACCATCCCTGGAGGTTTTCAAGATGAGACTGCATGTGGCACTTAGTGCCATGGTCTAGTAATGACATTAGGGTTGGACTCGATCCTTGAGGTCTCTTCCAACCAGGTTGATTCTATGATTCTTCACACCTGTGTCCCATACTGCATCTTCCTTGGTAAGCTCCCCATAAAGATGAACTCTAATTACTCTGAATGTATTTTCCCTCTGCTCAGTGTCTTATTTAACACCAACAGTCTCCTTTTTGTGCTGAAGTACTTATTTACAGTGGCCTTGAACTGACAGTCAAACATTGTCATGAGCTTATACTTTATCTCACCAGTTACAGATGATGAGAGACGCACTGGAAAAATTGCAGCAAAAGAAGCAGTGAGTGATTGTTGTGTCACACACCATCTCCTGACTTTGAAGATGTAATGTGGAGAAAGCATAGATAAGTTAACAAAAAAGAAATCAACATTGGCTGAGACACCTGGAAATAGCATTGCAGAGTGTAGTGTCTGGTGTCAGGGTGAAGACAGCAAAGCTGCACCTTTGCAATTATCAAATACCTGTCGTGCAGAGAAGCTGCTACTAGTTGCCAAGTGATACTCAGATCCTTAGTGATAGTTCTGCAACACTGAACACTCTTCTGGTGTGAAATATCTGCAGAGAGACCAATGGTCTCCATAGCACACCCAAACAAGGAGCTCTCCCAAAGTGCTTTGGGCCTTGTCACCAAAGGGCAAGGGATTGGTTTTGGGAGCAGGGATAATAACCAATGTCAGAAACCACCTAATTCCAACAGCCTTGGATCAACTGTGAAAGTTACTTATGTTTAAGAAGACAAGGGAGAAAGACTTGCACCAGTTCCTGCTTGAACCTTCCCTCCTTAGAAGGCTGAGATGAGCACTAGGTATGTTCTCTTCAGAAACAAAACATTAACAGAAGAGTCCCAACGTTTTGGGCTCACAAGAGCTTCCTCATTCCTTTCCCACTAAGGAACCTGTCCCTTTGGATCATACATCCCCCATGAAACCCAGTAATTCTGGAAAGGGTTTTCATAGGTTCAAGGTACAAAACTGAAAAAGCTGGAACCTGAGAAACTGCCCAAGTTGTTTCTGCTGAAGGAACCTGAGAAACTGCCCGAGTTGTCTCTGCTGAAGGATGTCTCTGTGTCTAACTGGCCTTGTTCTACTTCACTGCCTTTGGTGCAGAACAGCTGGCTCTAGCACTTTCTAAAGGAGCATTACTGCTGAAGAGAATTACCAAGGTGGCTCTGGATTGGACCAACTCTTGTCCCAGTGGGAAATGGACACTTCTGAAGGTGTGAAAGCTTCACAGACCAAGAAACCAGCTGAAAAGTAGACCATTTAACCCCCAATGCATGTGTTCTAGTCTGGATTTTTATCAATGGCTTATTTAAGGAAATGTGAAATTTCCTCAGAGGACTCAGGTGCAGCCTCAAAACTCTTGCCTCAGTGCCAGAGCTTGTGATGCAGCTGCACTAGTGCTGACAGGTGCCAGGCACTTGGTGCTGCACTCCAGGCTGTCAGTGCCTACTTTCTGAAGGTGGTTTCTTGAAGAAAGACAAGAGTCTACAGAAACAGGTAGAGGATTTGTTCTGCTCCAGTTCTAAACTACATGGAAGCAGGGTAAGGCAAACGGAGTAGTCAGAAGTGCATTCCAGGAAATTGGCCAACTCAGGAAAACAGAAGCAACAGGAGGTCTCAGCTTATGCTAGCCTGTTGAAGTAATTGGTAGGATGACAGAACCTCCAAGGCACATTTTACTTCTTTTTTTCCATGAGGTCTTCCTTACCTGGTGCCTTTGTGGCCACTGCTGGGCAGGTGCCAAAAGGTTAGAAGCCTGGATTTATGCTTTCCTTTTCCTAGCATCACTTGAATCTCCATTTAAACGTCGCAGAGATGAACTGAGTGAGAATGAGTAAAACAGAATCCAAAGTCACCACTTCTCTGAAGTCCTGTTTGTGGGATGAGCTGCTGGCTAGAAAGAAATGAAAGAGGCAGAGAGATCCTCAAGGTGGATTCTGTAAAAGGAAACAATCCAATTTGCAAGTACCTGGCCCTATGGAAGAAAGGCAGGCAGCACAGTAGCCTGGCAAATGAGGCAATATGCTTAGTACTCACAATTCTAACACAGCCCTGGAAAAAAGAAGCAGCATTCATCACTCCTGTCATGGGGGTAAGCAGTCCCTTTGCAGTTGCCTCCTGAAGGTGCTTCTGATCATTCCTGTTTGCCCTTTATTTGAATACTAGGAAATTGGTGGGTATCTTGGGGAACAGTGGTGAATGAAAAGCTGGATGTGACCCCACAATGTGCACTTGCAGCCCAGAAAGCCAACTGCATCCTGGGCTGCATCAGGATGGCCAGCAGATCAAGGGAGGGGATTCTGCCCCTCTACTCTGCTCTTCTGAGATCTCACCTGGAGTGCTGTGTCTAGCTCTGGGGCACGCAACATAAGGACATGAGCCTGTTGGAGCAAGTCCAGAGGAGGCCACAAAGATGATTAGACAGCTAGAGCACCTCTCCTATGAAGACAGGTGAAGGGAGTTGGAGTCATTCAGCCTAAAGAAGATTCTGGGGACACATTATTGGATCCTTTCAATACTTAAAAGACAGCTTGTAAGAGAGATAAGGATAAGCTCTTTAGCAGGGCCTGCTGTGACAGGACAAGGCAGAACGGGCCGATTGAGACTAGGTATAAGGAAGAAATGTTTCAGAATGAGGGTGGTGAAGCACTGAAACAGGTTGCCCAGAGAGGTGGTGGATGCCCCAGTCCCTGGAAACATCAAGTTTATATGCTCAATATTAAATTGCTTTGTTGAGTTTTTGTTAAGTGTACATGACAAGATCCAAAAAGTAATTTTAGTGAATGCACAAATGTATTTTGACAGCTCATGTAGACTAACCCTGCTTCAGCAGATGTATTTAACACATAGGGACACGGGTCAGATTTGGGTGAGAAGAAAAATGATAGTCCACAACACAGCAGCAAAAGGACACTGGGGAGTAAACTGTCTCACTTTACTTCTTTTCTTCAGCTCCATGTAAGCATGTTTAATTACATAAAGCAGACATCTAAAGCCAGGCGTTCATGAGCATGTGGCTCACAAGTGTGAGGGAAAGAACCTCCCTCCCCCTAAGAAAGAAAACATGGACCACTGATAAACATCATGAACTGGTTAAGTATTCCTCAGTTAGTAAAACAACTTGAGTCTTTATTTTTCCCTGATTGCTTTACAGGTTCTACTACTTCTTCGTATGCTTTTGCCAGTAGAATCAAAAATTTTTATTCTAGTATGGATCAATCCACCAAACGAGTTTTTAAGTCAATTTATATCAATTTCATTCTGAACATGATTTAAAAAAAATATGCATATATCTCAGATCTCTTTTCACTCTGCAAAAAATAAACTAAGTAATATGTCCCTTACATCCCAGTCCTCTAGAGCAGATTACACTTTCCCCGTACAGCACCGCATTAAGACAGAGAATACCTTCGCTGTGACATTCTCCTTTCTTTGTTTGAACAGAAATGTAGGGTATCAGTTTCTAAAATTTGCTGATTATAAAGCCTCAGCTTCATAGAACTGGCCTTATATTTATTTGTGTGAAAAAAGAAACCCTGTATTTTCAATGAATATTATTCCTAAGTAGGTAATATAAAAGTAAACCTTTTTTTTTTTTTCTGGGTTGGGAATGGTGTTAAAAGGGTAATTAGCTTTTTGCTGACAGAATAACTTGAACATATTTTCAAAAGATAACAAGATTTTTTTCTGTAATATACTAAGGTATAACAAATACATTAGAAAAAGCCTAAACAAAATAGTATGTTAACCCCTGTTATGTGCAAGTTTGTGTTCCAGCTATATATCACATGTTAAAAAATTAAACACTACCTCCTTTTACCCTTCCAAAACCACTCACAGAATTAAATGCAGTCTCTTTCTTGAAAGCTAAAAGATGGAGATTCTTGAATCTCTTCATTTGTTTCCAGTTCAGCTGTTGTTGCTCCTTAATCTTTTCCTCTAGTTTCTACTAGCACATTGACTAATGTCTGAATATTTATTTCTAGGAAGAGGAGATAAAGACATTGAACGTTACTTCATTATACTTTCATATTTCAAATAGTACAGCATAGCGAATGTAAAAATGAAAGCTTTATTATTAATTAGCTACCTAGTTAATTACCTAATCCTAGTACCCTAAGCATAGTTTGTTTTTGTCCAAACTCATGCCCAATGACAACTATACACTAGCACATGTCCACCTCCCTTTAAATCTTTCCAAAGGTGAACATTTTATTTTGAATATTGCATCACTATGCCATCCAGGTTTGGTTCTGCATGCATTCCAATTTCTTTTTTCTTCATGCCAATACATTCCCTTCCCATCGTTGCAACCCCAACAGTAGTACAAACTCATGATATAAAACACTAGTTAGAAAGATGACCTAGGACAAACGTTTCAGGAAATTTTTCTGCTATCAAAATTTCCTCCCATTCACTGCTCTATTTAGTTGCCCAGAGGCAGAGTGTCCTCAGAGAGACAATAATGCCTTTCTTCAGCTGATACAGGTGCTGAGTAAAATGAACTAAACCAGCACATACTATTCTGCCACATGCAATCTCCTGCTTATGTTAAAGCAACTATGTTGATGTAACACATTTTACATGTGAACTAATCACAAACTTACTTTGAAGTGCTGGATAATCTGGAGCCAACTGTTTGAGCATTCTGGTCATTGTTGGTATATCCTTTGCAGGTGGTCCTTTCACAATGCTGGGAGCAAGGCCATCATCATCTTCATCAAACATCTTATCTGAGCTTCTGAAAGGCTGGTAATCTCTGTATGAACCACTGCCAGAAAATGAGTCCTGATGTGAATTCCAGTCACTCTTGTAGCCTGACTTCTGATGCCTGAATCCCTGACACCTAGATTCTTCATACCAGCTATACTCCTGGTTCCAGTTAGAGCTCTGGTTCCACCTAGAGTCCTCATTCCACCTAGAGTCCTGATGCCATCTGGGGCCACCTCTTCCTGAAAGAGCAGAATTTGCAGGAGATGTACAAGTATTCACAGACTCACCATTCTTGTAAGAGCTTTGCAAAGGATAGTTTGTGAAGTATCTTCCAGATGAAGGATATGAGGCAGAATTGAGGTAGGAGAATCCTAGATCACTTATTCTCCTTGCTTTTGTACATGTTTGTTGGCTCCTCCATTTTGCATTTTCCCTGCCATATGAGAGTCTGTTATCATGGAGCTTACTGCCTTGCACATCATTGGACATATCATCTGCGGAGCACTTCCTCACTGGGCTTGTCTCATAGGAAGAGGACCCACCAGCTGAATTACTGCCCAACGCAGATCGGCTGAACTGTCTCGGCCATTCACTGACACCACTGGCAGTCTGAAGAGCAAAAGAGTCCCTGAGTGCAGACATCATTGAGAAGTCATTAGATCTCAGATGACAGGAAGACGGCCCATCATCTGTATGGTAACTGCAGGAGTGAGCAAGAGCAAAAGAAGCATCTGCAGAACACTCTTCATACTGAGACAAAAAACCTTGATTCCAGTTAGAACTTCCTGAATAAATAAAGGGCACTAAAAGTTAGCAGAATATTAAAATATCAACAGCAAACACAGCTACTTCGAGATTTTATGAAGTGCCCTTCTGTTCTTTTTCTATTTCCTGCCTTTATGTCTTACCTGAGTCTGACATCTTTTCACCCAAAAATCCTTATGTTAAACAGGTGAGGAAGGGTTACTGCCTGGATTCCCAGTAACATTTACTGCTGTAACACTGTTCAGTGGGACCCAAGAGTTCTTAGACAGTTGAGGCTCAAGTCACTAAAGCTTCAGAAAATGATATCCTGAACTGACTCAGAGGGCAAAGACACACGGTACTCAGATAAGAAGCACTATGGCTGGCCATTAGAGTAGACTTGAACTAGTAGAATAAAGTACCTAAATTACCTTTGGATTTTCCATATGGCTTATAGTGTTTTCGGATGCTTTTTCTTCCTGGAAATTCATCTTGAGCTATTGACATCAGTGGCCTCAAACTGCTAGTGTAATTAACCTAGGTAAAGCAAAAGGTCAGAATGTCTGTTTTTAAACTCAAATCTTAAGCATTCAAAAATAAAAAAACCCAGTAAGCTCCCCACAGAAAGTTAGCAAAGTACAATTTTAGGTGACAGCAAAGTCCATGTGAGGGATGTGCTGTTCTGCTGCTCATAGCTTCCACATTATACCACAATTTTCAAAAGTAGTATTTGGAAGAGGTAATGTCTGGAGAACAGAATGAGGTGTCTGGGGAAGACAATGTCACCTATTTCAGATTTTTTTATTGACTCATATGCCTCAGCATTATCTGGCTAAAAGAGAAAACTAGTTCATACACAAACCCTGTCTGTAGCTGAGGAATGCAGAATGGAAGGCTCAGCTAAGAGATGAAGCTATGGCAACAATATTTACTGGTGGTGGTGGTGGCATTTGCACAGGGACAGTTACCACAGCTCAGCTGACATGGAATATATTATTAAGAAAACAGCCTGAAATATCTTTCAGAAAAAACACATGCTGAATTTTGTGAACCAGTAGCTGCCAGATGAACCATTTTTTCACAGATTCTGGTCCTTCTTCAGACCCTTTTATCTACAGGTATTCAGCTTTTATGCAAAAAAGCTATGGAGGTTTGTAAGGGCCAACAGAAAGACAAGAACATCTTGCCTACCTTTGTCTTAACAGGTTAAAGCTCTCAACTGAGAGCAGAGCTACAAGTCAGAAGAAAGACAGACTTACCCACATGCCCATGAAAGAAAAAAGTGGCACATTTGGGTGCCACTTAAAGCCTGATTAATCTTAGAAGAAAAGCTATCAAGCAAGGGACCAACTACAAAAAAGGATGGCAACCAGACATCATGAAGCAAACTGGCATCCAGAATGGAAGAAATTGTAAAAATAAAACTTATGTATATTTCACTGGGAATTTTGACCCTGTTACAGTTTGGCAGGGTGTTAACACAATCAGTTTGACCACTCCTTTTCTCCCAATGGTAAGAAAACTCCAGTCAAGGTTAAGTTACTTACTGCTGCTTTCTTTTCACAAAAGGCCTTCAAAGCCTCTGTGAGTTCCTGTGTAATGCGAACAACAAGTGTTGCTTCTGAATCTGAGGTGATGTGAAAAGTTTCCTGTTGAAAAACATGGTTAGAATTGGTCATTAGGATGCCAAAGGGTCATATGCACAAACAGATCCAAGTTATATTCTGATTTTGGCATAACCAAATTCATACTATTTGTTGATACATAAGAAATATACAATATATGTATACAAACACACATATCAAAACATAAAACTGTCAACATAGTTACAGCCTGAGAAAAGGTAAAACATAAACCCAAATTTCTGTGCCACTCCTATACTGCCATTCATGAACATTTTGTTTCAGATGGAGAAAAGCACAAGTCCTAAATTTATTTTGTCTCTGTAGAAAACTGAATAAAAAGTAAGCTCCAGCACCATGAAATGCCTTTGATTCCTTCATTTTGGTAACAAAAAGATGAGTTTCTATTACAATTTTCCTATGTGTAATTTTTGGAATAAGAGATATAAAAAGATACAATTCTATAAAGAGGATGATTAGTAAGCATATAAAGTTAAAAGTGATTACAGTAAGTTAAAAGAATATAGACAGTTTGCTGTAAGGAACAGCTGCAATTCCTGTAGATAAAAGTCAATTAACTGTCTACAAGTATTTTTGTTAGTCTTCTGATTATCCTTTAGGTTTGCTTTGTCTCTTTCTAAATTCACAAGTAACCACAGCTTAAAAGAAATGAAGCACACATCTCAAAACATTCTACTTATGATTTAGTGCATAAACACAATTCAAACTCAAATGACATAGTTGCCTTAGGTACAGAACATGACTTCTCATGGAGTAAAATGGTGAATACAAACAGTCAGATATTTTCACAACATAAAGACTAACCGAGGCTGACTATGCTACTGCCAACAGCAGCTGAACTGATGTAACTTCCCCACTTGACACCAGCAGCTGTGCTCTTGTATCACCAGTTTTACTTGGCTGTCTGGTTCTGCAGCAGCAGCATGAGCCACAGAATCCAAGGCAGCAACACCAGACTAGCTCCTCTCATTCAGTGTTATCACTGATACCATTAAATATGGGCAGACAACAGCACCTGAGCAACATCAGTGCTGCTAACATTGCTTGTCAGGTGCCTCCTCAGCAAAGGGAAGAGTGATCCAGAGAACAGGTTGAGAGATCTCATTTAATCCAGGAGGTTGTTCTCAGCTGACCTTATACTAAAGCTGTGCTGAATTTTCAAAGGGCTGAGGCCATTGAAATAGAAATTCATGTTGTAGTCAAATGAGTTTGATCAATAATCAGAGGCTCCTTCACAGTATTCACTGCATCATACTGGTGAAACTGCGCAACTATCACAATTATTTTACATACATACCAAGAACTCTAGAGCTTTCTGTTTCCGAACAGGATCGTTCTGTGGGACTGTAGACTAGGGAAGAAAAATGAAAAAGACTGAATATTATGGCATTTGTTGCATCATCTTGTACAAAACAAGACCTTTTAATCTTTCACCCAACAACAAAAGTCAACCGAAGAAAAGAGAGTAACTGTAGGGCATAGCCAAGCATGTAACCTTAGAGCCTCCATATCAGTTAGGCAGCAGCTACTCTGAATACAGCTGCATTAATTCCAGTACCAGGAAGAACACATTTCACATCTAAGCTCTACACCTGCAGGAGGTGTCTTCCCCAGTCTTTTCTCACTCAGGTCCAAAATCATCTTTGAAAAAGTGTTCAGCTGCATCTGGCATAGTACTCAACCAGCCTGAGGCCTACACAATCACCTCTGCCACCAAGTTAAAAACAAGGCAGTTCTCAGGGTTTGTGCCCACTGTTAATCAGGGCAAATACTTGTGAGGTTGTTTTGAGCTTCATCTTTGAGTCAGAAAAAGGGATTGTGAATCTTTAGATATATCTTAAGATTTAAACCAAACCTTCAGTAGAGAATACCTTCGATCTGAAGAGGGGTGAAACAGAGAAGGGGAGATGACTGTGGCACAGGTTGGAAGACCTGCCCTGCAGACACTAGGTCTAAGACTCTCAGTGACTCTGAACAAGGATTTATGAGAGCTAAGGTGAATGAAGAACATTCAGATATCTCCTCTTCTGTGATGAACACAAAACTCTGGTCATTAGATCAATTGCTTCTGCAATAATATTCATAAAAATAGCAAATGAAGCCAAAGAGTAAATGTTTTTCATAAAATGAAAAGGAAGCATAAGGAAACTGCTACAACTTCAGAGACTTGTGGAATTACTACCTCTACCTACCTCATGCTTAGAATCATCTTCCCACCTTAAAAGAAAGAAATTACAATATTAAGATGCCTTCTAAAAATTACTAAAAAGTTAGGTTCACTTGTAGTATCTAGAACCAAAACATTTCAGTTTCTGAATTTCTATCATTTCCCAATACAGAGTATCTTTCTCTAAGAAATATCAGCATTTTAAATATGCCATAAAGGTCTTTATTCTGACTCTCAAAGAGATCAGTAGTACTGAGGAACTTCTTGACAGATCAGCTAAAGGAGATGACTAAAGCAATGGTAGGTTGTTTGAGGGTTTTTTCCTCCTATGTGAACAGCAGTGCCTTTTATACAACTTACTTGGCCAATGGTATCCAAAATAACACAGGAACAGCATGAAATTTGAAATTCTTCGTGAGTGCAGTATTTCAAAACCCATAGCTACTATTTCATCACAAACAAAAAGGAACAATTTACACAAGAGAAATAAGTATAGTGGAAAGATAATATAGAATGTTTCCCCCATATGTCACAATGTTTATTACACAAAAGTAGAGCTCTTTAATAAGTAAACAGATCTCAAAAAAAAACCCAACTCTCTTGAATCCCCTGTGGAGGTAGTATTCTCACCTTGCTTTCTTCTTTGATGGGGCTAGAAAATGAAAAAGAATTATCAGCAACATCACAGGGTTTCCACCATATTACTGCAACAGAAGCATCAGATAAACTGAACAGTTACTGGCCCCGAAGTGGTTGCAGATATTAGTATTAGGGTCAAAAGATAGCAAGGAGGTATTTCTTCGGGTTGGCATCATTAAGCATCTGCAGCACATCTACAGTAACAAAGGACATAACTCAAACATACTATATGAGGGAAGATGTTTGGTTTTCATTGCATGTTCCAATGGATTTGCTAAAGAATGGCAATTTCCAGTTTCACCAGTGATTCAGCATATATGTCTTTTGATGACTGAAATGAGTTGGAGGAGGCTTTATGAGCTTATTCACAGAAAGCCATCAAGTACCATTTTTCCACACTTTTTCACTTTCCTTGATTAGCAAATTACTGTAGTTATCATAAATGCCTCCATAACCAAGCGGTTAGAAAATGATTAAGGAACACTGCAAGTCTGGCAACTTCCTTCGCTCCTCATTTCAAATTTAAAACAATCAGAAAATCTCTGAAAACATTTTGTGCTATTACAAGTTGAATGTTTTAAATCACTTTTTAGTGATTTTAGAGAACCCTTTGAGTTCAACTACTAATTCAAATCGGGCCAAATATCAATTACATCAAATCTATTATATTCGAGGAATTCACAGACTTACGTGAGGTACTTGGTCTTATGTAACCTTCAATCTAGAAACAGAAAAGGTTTCATATTAGACTTTCTGATTAAAATTTTTCAACAAGTCTCTACTGCAACTGCCTTTAGGAACCATAAAAGTACTTTTATTTATGTCAACACAGTGTAGCCCATAATTTCGCAGGGATTGAATCTTGTAAATATTAATGATAATTAAGAGAAACTTTGCTTACATTTGAGAAAATTTAAGTTGCAAAAATTTTAAATCATTAAAGTAAAGCAATAAAATCTCTGAACCACTGAATTTCTATTTTAAAAATCTAACAACTTAAAAATTAACAACTTTGAGTTTTTTCAGATGAATTTCTGGTTTTTCTCCCAGATTTTAGGGCAACTTTTAAGCTAAGCCTTAGTTCAATTGAATTCTACACCTCCTAGAAACACACAGAAATATAATGAGCTGTCAGCAGTACATTTAAAATTTACGACATCAAACATAAATGCACTGATAAAAGACATGTTAACAGATACGTTACATTTACTTCCAATTACCTTATACATTTTTAATCCTTCAGCCTTCTCTAGCTCTCCTGCTATCCGTCTGAAAAATGAGACTTTGCATTCCTTTACATCTGTTGTCTTCCTCTTCATTTTATCTGGAAATTCTTTAGACTGTTGACAAAATCAGCTTGAAATGGTCAATATCAAAATTCATCAAAATATTTTAAAATAAAAATCAACACATTTCACCTTTTGGACAAGCTTCCAAAAGAAAGGTAAACACCATTTTGAATATTATGGGCTAGCTTCTCTGTAACACAACTAATTAAATTTGAGTGTTAAAGTTGCTTAGGTAGGTCTTGAAACAAAAAATGGATACTATGCTATTTTGCCAATTGACAGGAGTGACAGAAATGACACAGACACCAATGAAAAGAATAGGCTTATTTTACTATTGATGTTTAAAATACTAGGAAAAATGAATGTGATTATTTATATAGTTAGTTTACAAAGTTCTAATACAAGCAGCACAGACAACAAAGACAATCAAAAAGGTAATGCACTTAATCATTACTACACACAAGAAAGAATAGTGATTAAGAAGGATACATCACCAATTGCTCTAATACTTTATTACCATCCAGACGTGCAGTCACTGGAGAGCCCCTGGTTGCAGCAAGGATTTGGAGAGCCTTTCCCAGCAATTGGGAAGCTCTATGCAGTATGTCCACTTGTAGGTGTGACAATCAAAAAGGTAATGCACTTAATCATTACTACACACAAGAAAGAATAGTGATTAAGAAGGATACATCACCAATTGCTCTAATACTTTATTACCATCCAGACGTGCAGTCACTGGAGAGCCCCTGGTTGCAGCAAGGATTTGGAGAGCCTTTCCCAGCAATTGGGAAGCTCTATGCAGTATGTCCACTTGTAGGTGTGGCGTCCAAAGTTGCTGCAAGAGGGTCCAGCTTTGATAGGCCAAATCACCAAGCTAAAAATAACCTGCATTTGTTGTGGTTTGGTGCGGAAAACATCTGGTGGTACTCCCCTCCAACTAACTGAGGCTGGGGCTTGGCCAGAGCCCAGGATGTGGTTGGTGGAGTTTACTAAAATACTCTGCCGATAGCTGTATGGCCTTGGATATTCCTTGGCACAAGCATATAAAAGTTATAGAATCATGGAAGTTGGAAGAGACCTCAAAGATCATCAAGTTAAACCCTACCAGGCTTTAAGTCATCCTGTTTATCCATAACAACAGCAAGCATAAGGAGTTTGCTAAAGCTGTATCTATTATTAGCAGTTTATCCAACTAGCACAATCACAAGATGGTCAGGATTCATCTCTGGCTTGGGTCTAATGTACAAGCCCTAGCATTTCACGTGCAAGGCTTGTTACTATAAAGAAACATCATACCATATCAAACAATGCTATGAGCATGCTGAGGAATAAGAATGAACCACAACGCTCTAGGAACCTGATCCTGAAAGCAATCAACACACTTCTGGGCTGATACAGATTGGCACCTCTGGCTTACACTGCCCAAATAGCTCACAGCTTCATACCTCTTCACGTTGATCTGACCCATGAAGAGTCAACCATACAAGTATTAGCAATTTAGCATATGGGGGTGTTAAGCTTCAAATGATCTAAGTATTTCGAGAAAAAATAAATAAAACAGGAGTATCACAAAGAAATTGTGATCCAAATGCATGAAAATTACTCACAATGTATGCTCTTCTGTGTTTATATCCACTGAGATGTTCTATCATAGGTGCCATCTCTGTATTAAACCCACAGAGCTTGCACTCGTAATGTGGCTCTTTTCTTCCTTCAAATCTGATTTCAACCACGTGTTCTAAACCTGTAGAAGCAAGAGTTAAAAAATCCATATTTCAGTACAGACTACTGTAAACAAATGTATTCTCTTCAATGTTGCTCATTACAAGTCAAAGAGACTATAGAAAAATAATCCACGTTCAGAATTTCAAAACTCCTTCAGGATTACTTCAACACTCCTTTGGGCTTATTACCTACATCAGTTAAATTTATCTTTTTCCAATGTATTATTCTGAAAGAAAATATACTGCCTATGGCAGATTCACAAGCCTACTGAAATAAAGTATTTCATGCACCTTTTTTCCTGCCTGGGATATTTTTTCAAGAAACTAAGAAAGAGAATAAGAATAGGAAATGCCATGCAAATGTCTATCTTAATAAACTGCATTTAAACTACTTAGTCAAACATAATTTGGATGGTGTCCAAGTAGCACAAAGCAGATGTAGGAAAGACATTAATCACTTTACAAAATTGAGTCCTTCATAATCTAAAAATGTTCCATAAACATTTAAGAATTAAAAGAATAAAAATGGGATTTTGCTTTATTTTTCCTAGAAATTACTGAAAGACCATCCCTTAGAGTATTCAGAAATCTCCCAAGTTTGAAGCTTATTACCTAGCATGAAAAGTTTTACTCTGAACAGCTTAAACATAACAAATTTTAAAGCAGCTTAAAACAAATAGGAAAACTCCTGCAGCTGTTCCCTTATGTCATAATTTCCAATACTCTGTGATGGGCTGAATCCAGCCAGCAGCCAAGAACCACATAGCTGCTTGCTCACTCACATACACACCCCACAGGAGGGTGGGGAGAAAATAGGAAGACCAAAAGCAACAAAACTCCTAGGCTGAGATTAAAGACAATTTAATAAGCCAAGGAAAGGGGGGAGGAGAATGAAAGCAAAAACCTTCCCCACAAGCAGATCAATGCCCAGTCACAGACCCTGAATAGCCACCTTGGAAGTCAAACCCTGCTTCCCTCCTTTTTCCTTCTTTATCTCAACTGAATCATGAGCATGACATTACCTAGCAACTAGAAAGAAATAAAACCTTAAAATTAATCTAATTACTTTTAGTATACCCAAGTACAGTGAGGAAAAATCTCTCACTAAACAGAAACACTTGTATATCCCACCAAATGGAAACCCACAAAGAACCATCAGGACAAGTCACCAGTGGCATGAAGTCCAGTTAGAGGCCAGCAGATAGCAGAGTACCCTGGGATCAGTACTGGGTCTAGCCTTGTTCAACATTTTCATTAATGATCTGGATGATTGTGCAGGGCATAACCTCAGCAAGTTTGCTGCAGACACATTAACTAGGAGGGATGGCAGATGCACCAGAGGGTTGTGCTGCTATCCAGAGGGACTCTGGATGGAGTTGGGCTGACAGGAAGCTCAGGCACATCAACAAGGGGAAGTGCCAAGTCCTGCATCCAGAGAGGAACAAATACATGCTGGGGGCTGGCTAGCTGGAAAGCAGATTGGCAGGAAAAGACCTGGTGGACACCAAGTTGAAGATGAGCCAGCAAAAGCTGATGGTATGCTGGGCTGCACAAGAAGGAATATTGACAGCAGGCTGAAGATGATCCACCTTCTCCACTCAGCACCAGTGGGGCCATTCCTGGAGTGCTGTGTCAAGTTCTGGATTTGCCAATACAAGAGACATGGACGTAAGAAGGGCCATGAAAACAATGAAGGTACTAGAGCATCTTTCCTATGAGAAAAGCCTGAGAGAGCTGGAACAGTTCAGCCTGAAGAAGAGAAGGCTCAGAAGGGATCTTGTCAGTGTGTATAAGCACTTGAAGGGAGGGTGCAAAGAAGAAAGAGACCGGCTCTTTTCAGTGGTGCCCAGTGACATGACAAGAGCCAATGGCACAACTGAAACAGGAGGGGCTGTCTGAACCAGGAAACATGCTCTGACTGTGAGGGTGACTAAGCACTGGCATAGGTTTCCATGAGAGGCTGTAGTTTGTCACCTTGGATATATTCAACAGCAGTCTGCATACAGTCCCAGGCAACCTGCTCTGGAACTTGAGCAGGGGGTTAAAACCCACAGAGGTCCCTTCTACTCTCAGTCATTCTGTGATCTAGGAAAAGCTTCTTTACTTATGGTTTACTTAAGGTGTGAGATAGATATTATTCTGTAAATTAGTGAATAAATTTACAGAAAATGAAACAGTATCTAAAATTTCACATTTTATTTAAAAATAAAGCCATTTAGTCACAAATTCAAAGACATACTATTTAGAAAACAAAAAAATCATACCAACTAGAGGCTCTTCTCTTTTGGGATCATTCATAAAATCCTTCAGACAGGTTATGACCTTTTTAAGTCCTCTCTTCACTGAGGCAAAAAGCATAACACATAAAGAGATTACACATTATATAGTTTGCACATAATGTCTATGATCTTAAAGGAGTTTCTAATGAAGACTTTAATGGGAACAAAATTCATTTGCAGTCTGAAATGCATAAGGACAACAGACAAGATCTCAGCCCCTCATAGAAATATTCCAAGACTCTCTGTCTTCCACAACAATTTTACGCACAAGGATTTAATGTCTTCAAGAAAACAGCCAAATAAGCAAAACAGGACTTTTAACACAATCCAGTTTACTGAGGAAAGATACCAAGTTCACATTCATAGCATGTCCCAGACTGTGTCAGTTCTCATAAAACCCCAAAAGTTAAAAAACAAAAGCAAGCCACCAACCTCCTCCTTCTCTTAAAACCCTAATACTCATTTTAGGACTGCTTGTTTGGAGTCTGACGTTCAGGAATCATACTGCCTTCAATCTAACAAAGAACACAATCTTCACTAACAAAACAAACACCTTTTGCACTCTGGGCAGCCCCAAAAGCTGCACAAACACAGTATGCTCCTGAGCCTGAATTAGCAGTGTTTCAATCAGAGCTGGATCTTGCTCCTCACTGAGTTTTAATAACTTGGGTTTTGCACTGCCTAAAACACTTCTAAAGCATTCCTTGTCAGCTCAGAACACCAGCAGAGTTCAGCTAAATCCATCTGCAAAACAATCTCTAAGAGGCTTTAAGTGTATTCAAGTGTTGGACATTATAAAAAGAACATGATGAAGTGTTAAAATAAGTGTTTTTAATCCAAGAAAAAATGTGCAGAAATAGAACTCATCTTCCTAATTACATATAACTGACCAATGAAATATGTAACAGTCAGGAACACTGCTAGTTTCTTCAAATCGGGCAAACAAGTTGAAATACCACAAGCACTGAACTGTTACTGTATTCTTTTCCACTAGGATGCCAGGTTATGGCTAAAAAAACCCGTAACCAAAACTTCACAGGAATAGGGAATTCTAAATTTGTTCTTAAATATTCATTCTATTAGGAATATGCCTATGCCTCCATCAAGTCAAACTCCAGGACTGCACAAAAAGAAAAACTTCACAAAGTTCCAGCATTAATTTAGATGGAAAATGTCTTGCAGTTTAACTGTGGTAGAAAGCACCTCATGGACACCTTGTGCCATGGAACAGTGTGGCCCATAACCAACAAAATCTCACAGTCTTATTAAAATCCTTGTGTGTTGTTCAGGGTTTTTTGCCTGCAGTGGCACACAGCAATAGCATAGCATGACAGAGTTGACACGTAACAAGCTGGTACCACATAACTAATCTCCATAGATTTTTATCAACACTTAAATGCATTATGCAGGTCTCATGCACTTGTGTGCCTTTGCTGCAGCTCAGTGTGACCTGGCTCTTCCCAAGTTGACAGTCATGTAGACTATAGGGCTTAATATGGAAAGATCCATGCAGAAGAAAAAAAATAAAGGTCTCTACTAGGTAATGGCCATTTTCTTCTTATTTCCTAATATACAACTAAACATTCTTGTCTTAGTACCATCTTGATAGTTAACAACCCATACTGTTCTTGGTTTGCATGCTTTTGGTTTGTCAAACTTTCACTGTAATCTATATATACACAGAGCATGCTGCAAAATTTTCTGCTGAAAACTCTTCCAGCTAAAAATTAGTTAGATTCATTGACAGCAGATATAATCAGATCGTTAAGAAGACAGAAACTATGTCTCAAGTTTGAAAGTATTTCTGTAAAAATACTTGTAACTTCATATTCTAAGATCTTTTCTTATATTGAACAATGCACAAAAGGAAAGCAGTGTTTCAAATGTTTAATAGCTTGTATTCCTTCTTTCTAAACCACAATCAACCACCTGCTTTAGTTATCATTAAAACAAAACCACTGATTTCAAAGTTGCATCTGAAAGGTCATTAGCTTCTTTATATTCAGCTACCTGGTCTCTGTGCTTTGTACTTCATCAGAGTTCGGACTGGACCGGAAGGACCTAGGATAATAGTTTGACAGTTAGACTATTTCTTATTTGTTTCTATTAAGTACCTACTAGAGCATCCAAACATATTACAGAATTTAACAGTTATCTTCCTTTTATAGTTTAGTACAGGCTTAGTAATCCATCTTAGAATCACAGAATCATAGAATCAACCTGGTTAGAAGAGACCTCAAAGACCACCGAGTCCAACCCTTTACTAGACCATGGCGCTAAGTCCCACATCCAGTCTCATCTTGAAAACCTCCAGGGATGGTGAATCCACCACCTCCCCAGGCCGACCATTCCATTGCCTGACTACTCTCTCTGTAAAAA
>NW_008680881.1:0-12621 GCF_000695815.1 Acanthisitta chloris | reverse complement strand
CACAGGATTCAACGTGTGGCCTCACCAAGTGCCGAGTCCAGGGGAAGAGTCCTGTTGACCACGCTGTTCCTGATCCAGGCCAGGATGCCATTGGCCTTCTTTGCTGCCTGAGCACACTGCTAAGTCACCACCGTCCTGGCTGTGCCCCCTTGGCCTCAGCCCACATCACCCCTGCAGCAGAGGCTGCTGCCCCAAGGGGCAGAGGCGGCTGCCACAGGGGCAGGGGGCGAGAGGTGCCTCAGCTCTGTTCGAACCTGCCCTGCACCTGCACCTAGGCTCATCAATGGCCCTCAGTGAGTTCCTATGTCTCATGCAGCCTGAGAAAGAGAAGGATGATGAAGAATAGGAGGTCAATCTTTATCACTTAAGAGAACAGGTTGCATCCCTCAGTAACCTCCTGTATTTCATGTTCATCAGTTGAGAGCACAGGTCACAATCCTCAGTAACTTCCCATCTTTCATGCAGCCGCAGGGAGAGGCTGATGAAGAAGAGGAGGTTGACCTGCCCTACACCTGCATCTAGGTTCATCACTGGCGAGAACACATTACATTCCTCAGTGACTTCCCACCTTTCATGAAGCCTGAGAAAGAGGCTGATGAAGAGGTTATAGAGGGTCGAGAGGTGTTGAAGAATGGCTAAGGGAACAGGGACACAGCTCCCAGAGAGCATTGTGCAAGCAAGAGTCAAGCAAAGGCTTATGGGAGCTTTGAACATATAACTAAGAAGTAGGCCTCAGGAGTTTAGCTTCTCAGCATTAGAAGTTATTTTTGCAGCATAATGTTGCAGCCAAAGGACAAGCTATCTGGGAAAGCTCAGCAATGTTGCAAACCCAAGGATGAACTATTCCGGGAAAACAAAGAAGGATTCTCCAGAAAACAAAGACTTCTTCACTGCTGCAGCTGCAAGCAGACATAGTAAATAAATGTAACCTGTAGAGCTTAGGTAATGCTAAAATGAATAATAGGTATAGTTGTCCTGCAAGCTAAGAAAGTATACAAATGTAACTTTTAGAGTTTAGGTAATGGTAAAGAGAACAATAAGCACAGTTGTTCATGCACTGTATAAAAGATGGACGATCGCTTACAATAAATGAGTCTTGCTGGATACCATCGGGTGTGCATTTCTCCCGTCGATCTTCCACAGAGAGGTTCCTCAGATCTATTCGAACCCGCTCTATGCCTGCATCTAGGCTCATCAGTTCAGAACATGCTACAGCCCTCAGTGACTTCCTGTTTCACACAGCATGAAAAAGAGGAGGCTGATGAAGGAGAGGAGGTCGACCTGCCCTACACTTGCATCTAGGTTCATCACTGGGGAGAACATGTTAGAGCCCTCAGTGACTTCCCACCTTTCATGCAGCCTGAGAAAGAGGAGATTGATGAAGAAGAGGAGGTTGGTGAAGGAGGAGGATGGCTCATGGGACCCAGGTCCAACCAGACATTTGGTGGATCAGAACCTTGGGCAAGGGGATCTGCTGGTCTGTGTTACCTTGGGGGAACAGAACCTTGGGCGAGGGGATTTGTGAGTCTGTGTTACCCCTTCCCCCTAAGAAGTAAAATCTCACTGCAAACCTGAAAGGGTTGTTTACCCCTGGTGATACAGGGCCTGAAGCACACATTTTCCTTCCACTGTTAGGCTTTGTGCTGAAGAAAGAGAGGGTGCTGAGTGAAGATGATAATTGGGCTGAGTACTCCACTGACATTTCTAAACCTCTCTTATGAACCATTTATGTGACACACTTCATAACCCACCACTCCTGCCATTCACTGGGATCTCAGAGAGGGAGTTTTCTTCTAGGTGGACGCAGCCAAAGACTCCTCACACAACATATATGGATGTGCAGTCTCCACAGTGGAGATTAATAGTTGATAATTTTGTGCAGTTCTTAGTGACCTATAGTCAATCCTCATTACTTAAATATTTTAACCAAACTAACATGAAATTCATATTTCAGAGTAACCTCTGCCAGCATCCTCTCCTGGTTAATGCCTGATAAACAGAGTACACTCCTCTCCTTAGCTTTCTTCTGGTGTTTGCTTTTAAACAAAGCAAAACTCAACAAAGCTTGCATATTTCTGCTTGGCTTCACGTAACAACATTAGCTTTGTATGTTTCAGTGTATCATAAAGATTCAGATTCACTCAAAATGTCCATGTGTTTGGATTGTTTTGAGTTTTAACTGAAATGTTGAGAAGAATTTTGCATGGCCACAGGTTTTTACTGCAAGTGCTACATGCAGCTTGATTCTGCCTCCTGGATACTGTGAGCAGTAATTAGTCATATGGTGTTTGGTCAATGCCCAGAAGATGTAAAGTAATGCAAGAAGATTCACTAAGTTTGGGACCTTAGGGAATGCATTTTCCCCTTTATTTTATAGCTTGTGTTCACTGAATACAATACCATGGCAATACACTGCTCATCCTGCTGTGCAGCCTTAAGATCTTTGGGTGGATTCTGTCAGCTCAGCCCAGAATTGCACAAGTGAGGAGAAGGTTGAACACTGACCACTGTGCAGGTTCTTCAGGGCACAGAGCAGACAATGCCCTTTCTTTGAGCTTCTAGTTGATGTTTTGAACCTCCTGGAAATCACAGTCCTCATATCTTTCCTACTGCATTTTTCAAAGCTTGAAACAAAAATACTGTTTTCCTGGTATTTATCAATGTTGTGTTGATCCACTTGTTTTACTCAGCACTTCAGGACAGCATAGTGGGAACAAGTGTTCACTGTGACCCCTGGCAGAACAGCACACAGTGGTTAAACTTGCCAGCCAGCTGAAGCCAGGGAATCCAAGCCAGCATTCCCCTTCATGTGGATTTTATCTTATGTTCCCTCATAAGTAAAATTTGCTGTCACACATTTATCACAGAATCAGTTAGGTTGGAATGGACCATGTTGGGGCCTGGCTAGCTGAGGAGCTGTAACTTGAGCAACAGTTAAAGGAATGCTCAAGCAATTAGAACAAGACACACAAAGCAGGTCTTGCTGACCTTGTTTCTGTCTTCAATCATTCCTGTGTTTTCAATCCATCACTTTCTAATGGTCTTGTTTTCTCCTGCTGCCAGGGTTTTTAGGTGTGGTTACTTTTACTGTTTTATAGATAAGTCGTTTTGCTAACAAGCTAGAATAGTGCTACTAGTTAGATTCTCATATACACTATGTAATCCTTACTATCAGTTTCCCAGGATGTGAGAGCAGGATGCAGCTTAAAATTGTAACCTATCTTAAATAAGAATTGTATGAGTGGACAAAGCTGAGCAACCAATCCAAAACTGCGTGACCAGCACCCAGCTGCATGTACGGGAGACTTTATACTATAAATACTGTTAGGTGCCCAAAATAAAATTGGCTATCAGAGCATCATATTGGTGTGCTGTAGTCTGTCCCTCACAAGGACCCCAACAGGACCACATTGGTTCATCTGGCCTTACCTCCCTACTCCAGCAGGGTCACCCTAAAGCACATGGCTCAGGACTGTGTTCAGATGGTCCTTGAACACCTCCAGTGAGGGAGAATCCAGGACCTCTCTGGGCAACCTGTTCAGTGCTCAGTGACTGCACAGGAAAGAAGTTCTTCCTCATATTCAGGTGGAACATCCTGGGCATCAGTTTCTGCTGTTCCCTCTTGTTTTATTTGTTTCCCACACTGATCAGAGTCTGATCCATCCTCTTGGCACTTCCCATTCATGTACTTGAATATATTAATGAGGTCCCTCTCAGTTGTCTTTTTTGGAGACTGAACAGGCCCCAACTCCCTTGGCCTTTCCTCATAAGCAAAGTGTTCCAGTCCCTTCATCATCTTCCTTGCCCTCCCCTGGACTTGTTCCAGGAGCTCCATATCCCTCTGATCCTGAGGAGCCCAGAACTGGACACAACACTCCAGGTGTGGCCTCATCAGGGCTGAGTAGAGAGACAGAATCACTTCCCTGGCAATGCTCTTCCCAATGCATCCCAGGATTCCATTGGCCTTCTTAGCCACAAGGACACACTGTGAGTCATGGACAGCCTGTTGTCCACCAGGACCCCCAGGTTTTTCTTGGCAGAGCTGCTCTCCAGCAGGTCAGTGCCCAACCTGTGCTGGTGCTGGTGCTTGAGTGCAAGTGCAGGTCCTCCCTAGGGGCAGGACCTGTACTTGCCCTTGTTGAATCTCAGTTGGTTCTGCTCTGTCCATGTCTCCAATGTAGTCTTTAATTGGTTTAATATTTTAATCTTATGCTAAGTATATTCTCAAGATCCACATTTCATGAGGTCACCATCTATTGGAGAATGGAGGGACATGATCCTGAGTATGCACCTTGGGAAAGCTAAAAAGAGCAAGGACACAGTCCCCTGGGAACGCACGGACACAGTCCTGGGAACGCACCTGGGAATGCAGTGTACAAGCAAGGCTCTGGAGATAGTAACTTATATATAGATAGGGAGTAACTCAGCTGGGCAGATGGCAGATGGCAGGGGTAAGTCGTCCTTGAGGGTGAGACAAACAAGTTCGAGAAAAACAGCTAGGAATGCACCCAAGCCTGGGAAAGCAAGAGATAATCCTCACAGCTGCAGCTGCAAGTAGGGAGAGTGCCTGAATGCTGTCTCTAGAGCTTAGCCAATTATAAATGATTGATAGTTATATGCCTGTCCTGTATTGTATAAAAAAAGAGCCTGTTGGACAATAAAGTTGGAGCTTGCTGTATCACCCACACAGAGTCGGCCGCTTGCTTCCCCGCGCGGAACCTTCACCTTTCCCAACAACCATTTATTTCCTGAGGTTGTCATTTTGTGTCTGAAATTTGCAGTAAGGAAAACAAAATCCTCAGGTATCTTCTGTTCTATTTAGTAGGTGTTAGCTAAGAAAGCTGTCAAAGGTGAGCACATATCCTTCTTGAAACCAGAACTGATATATCAGCTCACTCCAGATTGTGCCTTACTTGTTCTCTGGACTCTGTTGTTTGGAAAAGAGAAATGTGTTTGGAAGGAGAAATAACACTGGGTGCAGGAGGGGTGAGAGGGTTTGTTCATCTAACATTCCCCAGAGTTCTCAAAACCGTGAAATTCTTAGTGTGACAGACTGGAAATAGATCTGTTGCCAAACTATGAACTCCAAGGTGATCAGAAATTTATGTTCATTCTTCATAGTGATATTTCTAATGCTCAGAGTGAGATTTTTGGGTTTGGGTATTTTGTGGATTAGAGTGTTATTTGTATTAGACAATCCTAATTAAAAAATCCTTGGAAACTGCTACAGAGCCAAGCAATGATATGTGAAAATGATTGAATGCAAAAATCCAGAAGAAATTATCTACAGGTAATTAACCAAGCCACAGTAGAATGAAACCAGATGGAAGTAAACGAAGTTCAGGGCATTTTTATTTTCCCAAGGATCAGTAGCTCTTTGTTGTGTTGAAAAATTCCTTAGCTGTCTAGGTGTACCTTTCTTTTAGATAGTATTGCCCTTTTGACAGTGAAATTTCTGCTACACTTGGAAGGAACTAAGTGCTCAGGTGGCTTTCATGCTGTGTGGTCCCACAGCTCTAAAGGGGAGTGCTGTGCAGGGTCTGCACTGGGACAGGAGCCCCGAGAGGCAGAGCTGTAAGAGTAGCCAGCTCTGACACCCATACCATGAGGACCAAAGGATGTGTTTATGCACAGCAGGCTGGTATCCAGCCAGAGAGGGGGCTGGGCAGATGCAATCCTGGAATTACTACATCCCATTTAGGAAGTATGGTCCAAAGAGCAAGCTGCAAGCTTGGATTCAATTCCCAGGTCTACTGTTTGCTTCTTGTATGACCTTGGGCAAATTAGTGCAAATGCAAGGTGTCAGATTTCAATGGAGAGTTGAATAAAAGCCTGTGAAAGTCTGGATTTTAATCATGTTTTGCCTCAATTCCCCATCTGCTGAATTAGTATTAGCATTACTTTCCTACCTTGAGCTGGACTGTGAATGGCTTAGATCATGGGAGAACAGGAGAGAGGAGAGTACCAGAGGTAAGAAATGCCAAGTGAAGCCATTTCCTAAAGGCTTCTTGAGAATGAGCTCCTGAATGCAATCCCTAGGAAGAGCTGAACTCATTTTTGAGCCTTTTCTTGCTACTGCTCAACAGTCTTTCGCAGGACACACAGAAACGTAGTGTGCTGAGATGTATTCCACTAAGAAAACTTGATGAGAACTGAACAGTGTTTCAAAAGTTATTGGGGGAGCTAAGACAGATAGGCAGTACCTGAATGCCTAAGTCTTGTTCCTTCAGAGAAATGAAAAACCAACTCAATATTTTCTTTCACCTGTGGTAGTCAAGAAAGTAGATCCAAAGATACTGCTGGAAGTTTAGCTCTACTAGTTAATCTCAGCCCAATGGGGTTAAATGTGGCTGCAGCAATTCCTTTGAAATGTACCTGGGGGAAAACTGACTTGTAATCAGGTAATCTGTGTGGAGACCTCACAGCAAATTTTCAAGACCTGAAGGGCCTACAAGGGAGCTGGAGAGGGACTCCTTGTTGGGGCAGTGAGAAGACAAGAGGTAACAGGTTCAAACTGCAGGAGGGAAAGTCTAGGTTGGATGTGAGAAAAAAGGTTTCCCCTGTGAGGGTGATGAGACACTGGCACAGGTTGCCCAGGGATGTGGTGGATGCCCTGACCCCTGGCAGTGTTCAAGGCCAGGCTGGATGAAGCCTTGAGCAACCTGATCTAGTGAGGAGGTGTCCCTGCCCATGGCAGGGAGTTGGGACTAGCTGATCTGTAAGGCCCATTCCAACCCTTAAATTCTGTGATTCTGTAATTTGTATGTTAAAACATGTCTAAAACATCAAGTATAAACATTAGACACTGGAGTGAGCTGCCCAGGGAGGTGGTGGAGTCCCTGTCCCTGGAGGTGTTCAAGGAAAGACTGGACATGGCGCTGAGTTCCATGGTCTGGTGGACACGGTGTTGTTTGATGATAGGTTAGCCTCGATGATCTCACAGGTGTTTTCCAACCTTAATGATTCTGTGATTACACAAGAGCACCAAAGAACTTCAAAGTACACATGCAATATGATGGTCCAGACAGAACCACTTGAAGGACTAGAAGAGATCTTGGCAGAAGCTTCTAACTTGTAATGAGTAATACAGCAACAGGTGGAGGTGAAACTCTAACAATATCTTCTGTGCATTGTTTTCAAAAAAGCAACGACAGAGCTGTGAGGTGCAATCTGAGAAAAGCTTACTTTGCAACTGTGCCATTACAGCCTCCTAGATAAAATCATTTGCACTGGTTTTGGCTCTTTCTGAAACACAGGATAAAAAAAGATCAATGTTCATTTTAAATAGCAAAGGATGAAATAATTTTGCTTTTTCAAACTTATGACAAGTAATGCAAAGTATAAAACCAGAAAACTAAGTAGCTCTGGTAAAAAAAATTTTTTTTGGAGCTAAATTTATTACATATTTCCAAGTGGATTTTCCATATTTTCGCATGGGTTGGTTTGATACCATCATCATTCAGCTGCATTCTGTGGTTATGTTTTGGATTTTCTCCCTATTATTATCAGCTCCATGTGGGATTGAAATTTCTCAGTAGCATGAGTGTGGTGAAAGATGTCTTACTTAATTCTACTGAGCAAGAGGACAAGCAGCTGCTTAATGTCTCTGCAGTGAAACCCTACATCTCCCAGGGGTGGGGGAGCTGGGTTCCATTACAGCTCTGGTTTGAGCACTGCAGAGGCAGTGCAGAAGGCAGGTCAGATGAAGATGGAAAGTGAGGAAATGTGGACTATTGCCCAGTGCAGCTCTGATGACAGTTACAGTTATGAAAACCCTGAGACTGTCAGAGTTGGCACAGTGGAGTTACAGAGTAGGGGCTCTGAGTGGCTACAGAGCTAACTTTTCATCTGTATCATGATTTCTCTTCATAAAGTCCCCACTCTCACCTTGTGTCCATATGGTTGGATTGCACAGCTGTAATAGGTTTATCACTTCACAGAATCAGAATCATAGTACCAACCAGGTTGGAAAAGACCTCAAAGATGATCGAGTCCAACCCTACTGTGGTTACTAGACCATGGTGCTAAGTGCCACATCTAGTATCATCTTAAAAACCTACAGGGATGGTGAATCCTCCACCTCCCTGGGCAGCTCATTCCAATGCCTGATTACTTTCTCCATAAAAAAATCTCTTCCTAATATCCAGCCTAAATCTCCCCTGGCAGAGCTTGAGTCTGTGCCCTCTTGTCCTCCTGCTGGTTGCCTGGGAGAAGAGACCAACCCCCACCTGACTCCAACCTCCTTTCAGGGAGTTGTAGAGGGTGATAAGGTCTCCCCGGAGCCTCCTCTTCTCCAGGCTGAACAACCCCAGCTCCCTCAGCCTCTCCTCATGGGACTTGTGCTCATGTCCCTGCACAAGCCTTGTTGCTCTTCTCTGGACCTGCTCCAGCACCTCAATATCCCTCCTGAATTGAGGGGCCCAGAGCTGAACATGGGATTCAAGGTGCTTGCTTCTGCTTGGCATATGGTGTGGTTTAACCCCAGCTGGGAGGTACCACAGCCACTCGCTCACTCCCACCTCAGTGGGGACAAAAAAGTAAATTCCATGGACTAAGATAAGAACAGTTTCATGACTAAAATAAAATACTATGATAATACTTATGAGGTTGATAACACTAATAGTAATGAAAAGGAGAGAGGAATAAAACTCAAGAGAAAAAAGTGATGCACGCCACAGTTACTCACCGCTCACTCACTGATGCCTGGCCTGTCCCCAAGCAGTGATCAGCAGCTCCTGCAGAGAACTCCCCCCAGTTTATTTACTGAGCATAATATTTTATGGTATGATTAATCCTTTTGTCAAGTTCAGGTCAGCTGTCCTGGCTAGGTGCTTCCCCCAGCTTCTTGTGCACCTACTCACTAGCATGCAAAGTATGATTAATCCTTTTGTCAAGTTCAGGTCAGCTGTCCTGGCTAGGTGCTTCCCCCAGCTTCTTGTGCACCTACTCACTGGCAAAGCATGCAAAGCCGAAAAGTCTTTGATTGAGAGTAAACACTACTTAGCAAGAACTCTAGCTTCACTGTGTTATCAGCATTATTCTCACACTATTATTCTCATACTATTCAAAGCCAGGTTGGATGAAGCCTTGAGCAACATGCTGTAGTGGGAGATGTCCCTACCCAGGGCAGGGGACTGGGACTAAATGCTCTGTAAGCTCCATTCCAACCCCTACAATTCTGTGATTCTATTATTCTATTCTCATGCTAAATCAAAAACACAACACAGTGCCATCTACTTGGGATAAAATTAACTCAATCTCAGCCAAAACCAGCACTGCACAAATGGAGGAATTCAGAGCTTTCCTAGAAGTATGAGAGGTTACCAGAAGCTGTGGCACATGTCAGTATTTGTAGTTTACTTCCTGGAGATATAGGATCCCAAACTGCACTGACTGAAAGGCCTGGGTACATTATCATTGTGTCACTGAAACAAAATTCTCCTCTTAAAATCTGCTGCACTGGAAGATCTGAGCAGTGTCTCTTCACTGTCACTAAAATACTGACTGACACTGTTGCAGTGTAGGCAGAGACATAGATTTCTTCTGTCAACTTAAACATGAAACCTGGAATTCTTCTTGCTTGAATTTGTCCAAGCTAAGGACTAGGGACAGGTTCACTCTTTAGAAGTGTCTATCTTCAGAAAGATGAGTTACCATATGGACATGCCTGTCTTTCTTTCTCTGTTGGCCACAGAAGGAGCTTAAATCCAGATCTTGTACTTGAGGCCAAAATTTGAGGTGTCTGATCTGAGTTAAGATAAAAAATCTAAGCTTGCAAAGATGACAAGTGGTATTTCAATTACATTAATTTTCTGCAAATGCAAGGATGGTCATCTTTAATAATGCTTTAATTTTGCTTTCAGTGCCAAGAATTCTGTGCTTTATAAGAAGGTGGCACTGTGGGCTTTTCATTTACTGAGACAGCTTTCTTCCTAGTGATATATATAGAAGAAATATATAGAAATTGTTGTGGGAACAGAAATTCTAACATGATTTGAATGATCATTGATACAATAGTCACAGGGAGATGGGAATCAATTATATCAGAAACAACTGAGGGACTGGTGCCATTGATGCACCACTGAGATCACCACAGCTCTGCCCCAGGGTGACAGCAGCAGTCACATACCGAGTACGTTTGCCATGTGGTGTCTTGATAAAGATTTCAAGACAGAGTGAAACACCTCACTTTTTCATAGAATCATAGAATCAGCTGGGTTTGAAAAGACTTCCAGGATCATCAAGCCCAACCCTACTGTGGTTACTAGACCATGGCACTAAGTGCCACATCTAGTCTAATTTGAAAACCTCCAGGTGAATCCACCACCTTCCTGGGCAGCACATTCCAATGCCTGATCACTCTCTCCAGAAAAAACTTCTTCCTAATAATCAACCTAAACCTGTCCTGGCAGAGCTTGAGTCTGTGCCCTCTTGTCCTCCTGCTGGTTGCCTGGGAGAAGAGACTAACCCCCACCTGACTCCAACCTCCTTTCGGGGATTTTAGAGGGTGATAAGGTCTCCCCTGAGCCTCCTCTTCTCCAGGCTAAACAACCCCAGCTCCCTCAGCCTCTCCTCATAGCACTTGTGCTCCAGTCCCTTCACCAGCCTCATTGCTCTTCTGTGGACCAGCTCCAGCACCTCAATATCCCTCCTGACCTGAGGGGCCCAGAACTGAGCACAGGATTCAAGGTGTAGCCTCACTAGCACCGAGTCCAGGGGCAGAATCACTTCCCTGGTCCTGCTGACCACGCTGTTCCTGATCCAGGCCAGCATGCCATTTGCCTTCTTGGCCACCTGCGCACACTGCTGGCTCCTGTTCAGCTTCCTGTCTCTCCAAACTCCCAGGTCCCTTTCTCCCTCGCTGCTGTCCATCCACTCTGCCCCCAGCCTGGAGCACTGCATGGGATAGGTTTGGCCAAAGTGCAGGCCTTTGTCTTTATAAAAACAGTAAAACAGTATCTGTTAATATCTTAATGTAATTACTATTTTTATTAGTTCCACGAGTATTTTATACACTTTTAACACATTGATATAGTTGATGACAGCTCATCTCTTAATCCCAACACTGGTAGCTTGCTCAGTCCATGCCTTATAATAGTCCAATATTGAAGCCAGGAGGCACAAAGCAGATTTTCAGGATTTTTGTAGGTATTTCTAATGAGACAGTCCTTGCTGTCCTGCTTCTTAATGAAGCAGCTCTGAAGATCTGCACTAAATTTTCATGTAGGTGGAACTAACAGACAAACCCACAGAATGAGTCAGGTTGGAAGGGACCACACTGGGTCATCTGATCCAACCTCCCTACTCAAGCAGGGCCAGCCTAGACCACATGGCTCAGGGTTGTGTCCAGGCAGTTCTGGAACACATCCAGTGATGGAGAATCCACGACCTCTATGGGCAATCTGTTCAGTGCTCAGTGACTGCACAGGAAAGAAGTTCTTCCTTGTATTCAGGTGGAACTCCTGTGCATCAGTTTCTACATATTGCCTCTTGTCCTATTGCTTGGCACTATCCAAAGCAGATTTAAATCTGTGCTTTGGTAGCAAACTGAAATAGGATTTCAATCACCCAGTGACTTCAGTACATAAACTTACCTCTGACTCCAAGAGGAGTTGTCTGTGTCTGGGATCCTCTGCAGGACCAAGGGTGTCCTTCAACTGTGTGATCCCGAAGACTGCTCTCCTATGTGTGTCCTCATTGCTAGAAAAGGACAGCATGAAGATTATTTATGAGTAGGACAGCAGTAGAAATTGAAATATCAAGCACTAGAATTTGAAATATCAAGTGTTTTTTAAATAGAGGGGAAGATACAGCCTCTCTCCAGAAGAGTCTGAATAGAGAGAGAAAGGCAGGACTGACAAAAATGTGTAATGTATGGAAAAGGCATCAGATCACATTATTAATAACTGGAATATACTTCATTTTTCGTCCATCCTCTTCCTTCTGCTTCCATTCTTCTTGTCATCATCTTTTGCTCTTATTTCAGGGAGCCAGCATTGGGGTCCTTGGCACACGCTCCTCTTGCCACATATGTGGTGCAAGCCACCACAATGGGGCCGCAGCCTGGGCAGCACTGCAAGGTGATGGTGACAAATAAGGTCCTGAACCCAGACAGAAGCAGTACCAGATAAGCCTCATCAGACCTCCTGCCTCACAGAAATGGCACTAATGGTTGGCTCCACTCTAACGGTTGGACTCGATAACCTTAGAGGTCTCCTCTAACCTTGATGATTCTATGAGTCTATCAGTCATAAGCTGAGAGAGGGAAGATTCAGATTAGACGTTAGGAAAAATGTTTTCCCTGTTAGGGTGTTCAGGCACTGAATATTGCCCAGGAAGGGGGTGGAGTCACCATCCCTGGAAGTGTTTAAGAGATGTCTAGATCTGATGCTGGAGGATATGGTTTAGGGCTTAGGAGATGCAGCAGAGTGGCAGATTAATGGATGGATTTAGAGGTCTTCTCCAGCCTTGATGATTCGACGATTCTTAAGTCAGAGTGTAATTTCTATGTCTCTCTTAGTGTAATTCATTAATTGCAAAGGGGAAAAAAAAACATTCCTAAAACATTTCCTGAATGCTTTTCTAACGCCAGCATCCCACTGACCGCAGGACCCCCGGGAG